>NC_048600.1:92586113-92743613 GCF_003668045.3 Cricetulus griseus
ATCCTGAATAGCATGGAATACAAAGCAGGTTTCCTGAGGTTTGTCATGTTATTTCCATTTTCTATACTTTTCTTGCTTTCTTTCTTAAAATGTATTTTTAAAAGATGTGTGCATTTCTATTTTATGTGTATGAGTGTTGTCTGCACATGTGTCTGCGTACCCTATATGACCCTGATGCTCAGGGGGATCAGAAGAGGGTGTCAGACCCCCTGGAACTGAAGCTACACATGATCGTGAGCCACCTGATGAGGATCCTGGGAATTGAACCCAAGTTTCTGAGGGAGCAGCAAGTGCTCTTAACCCCTGAACCAGCCCCAAGATTTTTTTTTTTTCAAGACAGGGTTTCTCTGTATTTCTTTGGAGCCTGTCCTGAAACTTGCTCTTGTAGACCAGGCTGGCCTCAAACTCACAGAGATCCACCTGCCTCTGCCTCCCGAGGGCTGGGACCAAAAGCATGTGCCACCAATGCTCGGCCCAAGATTTTTTTTTTTTAACTTTCTCATTTGCAAGGATTCCTTGTTGTTATGATTTGCTTCCTATCACTATAGCTGTTCCAAATGCTTTATTTAGCTTTTGAATACAAGATCTCTTGGGGCCGGAGACCTTATGGTTAAGATCGTGTATCACTTTTCATTGTTGTTGTTGAGACAGGGTATCACCGTGCAACCCTGGCCGTCCTGGAACTCACTATGTATACTAGACTGGCCTTGAACTCACAGAGCTGCCTCTTGCCACAGAGTGCTGGGATTAAAGGCACTTGACACCTGTGCACACACGCTACTTTTGCAGAGGATGCTGCTCTCGAGCTTGGTTTCCAGCACCTGCACTGGGAGGCTCACAACTGCCTGTAACGACAGTTCTGGGGTGATCTGCCACCTTCAACCTTCCACAGGCATCTGCACTCATATGCACTTATCCATACAGAGACAGGTACACACAATTAAAAATAAAATAAAGCTAAAAAAATGGCATGGTCTCACATGGCCTAGGCTGTTCTGCACTTGTTTCTGGTCCAGGGTGACCTTGAACTTCTGGTCTTCCTGCCTCTGCCTCTCAAGTGCTGGGATTACAATGTATTGCTAAGGCTGATTTAGGTGGTGCTAGGTCTTGAACCCAGGACTTTGTGGATGCTTAGTAAGCACACAACCAACCCAGCTACATCCCCAACTGCCCTTGCTCCCATCTACACCCTTTGACAGGGTTTTATGGAGCCCAGAGTGGTTGGGAATTCCTGGTCCTCCTGCCTCCACCTCCCTCCCAAATGGTGGGGATTACAGGCATGCGCCACCACACCCAACTTCTGAATTTTTTTCCTTATAAAGGTCTGAAATTTTATGTGAACATGCATAATAACTTTTTCTTCCTGATTTTTATTTTATTTTTGTGTGTATCATGCTTATAAAGGCCCTTAGTGCCTCAAAAATCTTTTCTAAAACATACTCCTCTTTTCTCTAGAACTCTACTGCTTTTATTTTCTCACACACAAACATCTTTGAACCATCTGGAATTATTTTGATGTTGAGAGGTAGGACCTTGTTCTTCTTTGTAAATATTTATCAAGGGAATGAAGGAAGACATTCTCCAGCCTGAAGTAAAGTTGATGACCTCTTAAGGGATTAGATTAGATGGATAGTAAAGTTGTTTGTTCACTCGACAAATATTTCAAAATCACGTGCTGGGGTGGTAGGACGCAACAGAGAATCATATCAGATATGGCTCCCACCCGTGGGGCTATTACAGTTCATGGAGGAGGCCGGCACTGGCTAGACAGCAAGCCGGCAATAAAAGCTTGTTGAGGAGACATGAGCATATGGTAAAGGAATCTATCTTGGTTTGGGGGTCAAAGAAGGTGTCACTGGTGGGAGAAGTTTCTCAAGAAGGGATTTCAGGGTCAGGACTGTGTAAATAGAGACTTCATCACAATGGCAAGTGCTCCACCCCTGCCCACAGGACCCCAAAGGGAGAAGACATTGGGAAGTCTGTCAGGGTTGAGGCCTGGACCTTTAGTACTTCTTCCTCTCTCCTCCAAGGCCGACGCGCTTAACTGTCCCTGCGGCTCCTCTCAGCTGGTACCTTTCCCACTGAGAGCCTCCTCTGTGAGTAGCAATTTGCAGCTCTCCTGGAAGCTGGAAAGGGAGGCCACCAGCCGTTATGTGGGTGTCTGGGCATCTCACCTGTGTATTCACTACACAGGTCTCTAAAGATGCTGGTGTGGGACTAGAGAGATGTTGGGAGTGCTTGCTGCTCTTGCAGAGGACCTGGATTCAATTCTCAGCACCCACATGGGGGCTCACAAGTGTCTGTAACTCCAGTTCCAGGGGATCTGACTCCCTCTTCTGGCCTCTGTGGGCACTGCATGCACATAGTGCACAGAACATACATGCAGGTAAAACACTCAAACACGTGAAATCAAAATGATTTTTTGAAAAATCTTTAAAGAGCAGATGTGGTGGTACATGCCTGTATCCCAGCGCTCTGTGGGCTGAGCAGGAGCACTGTGAGTTTGAAGCTAGCCTGAGCTAGCTCTCCTCCTCCAAAACAGCTGCTGGGGGACTTTGAGTCCTGATGGGCAAATAAGAGTTAATGAGGCAAATAAATGGGGGACATTTTTGTTTTGTTTTGAGGAAGGGTCACACTATATAGCCCTGGCTGGCCTGGGACTTGCTATATAAACCAGACAGGCCTCAAACTCACAGAGATCTGCCAGACTCTGATTCTTGGTGCTAAAGGTAGGAGCCACCATACCCACCAAGAGTGGATGGCGACTTTTTCTATGGACAATCTGCTGTCTCCTGTACAAATACCACAGGATGTACTCAGATCATCAGGAGTGTGCAGGAAGTGCCTTTACTCAGTGACTACCTCAGAAATCTTGCCTTTCTTCTTTTTAAACTTGAGATTTATTTTCGATTTTTGATTATATGTGTCTTTGTGTGTATTTGTGGAGGGGTATGTGCACATGTGTGTGTGTGGGGGGGGGGTGCCCTTAAGAGACCAGTAACAGGTATTGTATCTCCTGGAGCTGGAGCTACAGGTGGTTGTGAGCTGTTGGACATGGGTGCCAGGAACCAAACCCAGGTCCTCTGAAAGAGCAGCAATTGCTCTTAACTGCTGAGCTGTCTCCAGCTGCAGCTTTGCTTATTAAGTAATCATCCTTTATTCTTTTTACATTTATACAAGGATGTATTGGTACCTCTTTGCAACCCCAGCACTTGGGAGGCTATGGCAGGTAGCTGGTGACTTTGAGGCCAGACTGTGTCCATAAAATGGCCCTGTTTGGAAAAAAAATAGAAGTGAGGAAAAGGGGAAGGGGGGAGCGAGGAAGGGGAAGGGAAGGAAGAAGAGAGAGAAAGAGAGAGAGCATGCACTGTTACATGTCCTTTGAGAGTCTTGGTCTGGGAGTCAAGATCCCTGGGCTCCCGGACAGGCTGGGTATCACTGGCTTCCATCAGTCCCTCCTTCCCAGGCTGGATGCTGGACTGGTTCCACACTCTAATCAGCAAGGATGGGAACAGAGTGCAGCTAGAGCTGCAGAAAAGGTCAGTGCAGTAGGGGCAGGAGGCGGTCAGGAGCAGCTGCAGAGAGGCCTCTGATTTGTGAGCACCCTCCCACTGGCGGGCTCCAGGCCTCAGCAGTGTTGCTGCCTGGAGTCTCCTCAGAGCTCCTCAGACTCTGTCTGTCCTCTATGACTCTGCCCATTTCTCTTGCCTGGATTGATAACCCCAGTCTGGTTAACCCTTACTGTTCCTCCAGAACTCAGACCAGAAGACGCCTCCTCTAGGAAGCCTTCCCTGCTACACCAACCTGGCCTTCCAAAACCTCACCCCCTCATTGCACTTATTGGACACAGGTGTGACCATCCCCCACCATGACTCCTCCATATACAGTAAGTGTGTTACATGCTGAGCTGAAGCCATGGTCATCTTGTATCCCAAGTGCCTGGCACAGTGAACTCCCACCAGTAACTATTCAGTGGAATGGACTGGGCCTACTTGTTAGCTATGGCCTATAAGAACATTCTACAAGACCAAGCTTTCTCTCCCAGATCACTCCTTGATGGCAGAGCATCCTCCTCTGGGAAGAGTGCTGACCCTAGAGGCCAAAATGATGTGGGAGTAAGGGACCAGGACCTTTTACAGTTTACAGCCAGCCGGTGAGAGGTAAGCCAGCCACCTAGAGCCGAGTCCCCACTCTAGGCCCTGCGGGTAAACTCTCTAATTTGCCCTTTAAGCAACACCCTATTCCGGGTTTTCCTTAGCCAATCCCAGGCCATTCCTTTCCGACACCACCTGCCTCTGTTTCCTGGGATGCAGGATTTCTTGGAAGTGGAAACAGGACCAAGGCTTCTCAGAGCAGGGAAACAGTGCATCTTCTTCAGGGGGCGTCAAGGCCTTTCTCTGAAGGGGCAGATGATGGATTTGACTTTAAAAGCAAAGCAGCTGCCTCGTCCTGCTGTATCTTGGAAAGACATCAACAAGCCAGCTGAGATGGCAATGACAATAGTTAGGTTGAACTCACCAAATTAGCTTCCAGACAGACAGGTAAAGAGGCACTGTGCCCAGCCTTCTTGTTTGGAGGCGCTGGCACCCAGCCTATGCTTCCAGCAAGCTCCTGGGGGAGGTACAGCCCCTCATCAGCCACTGCCCAAAGAATTGCCACTGAGAATAAGATTAGACCGCCTATGATGGTATATTGACCGGAGGGCTTTATGTTTCCTGTTAGGAGAAGCATCCCATGGGGCTGGGGAGAAGGCTCTGTTAGGAAGTGTTTGCTGTGCAAGTGTAAGGACCTGAGTTCAGATCTCCAGAACCTATGTAAGAAGCTGAGAGGGATGGCACATGCTCATAAACCCAAAGTCAGGGGTGCAGAGACAGGCAGAGCTCTGGGGCTTGCTGGCCATCCAGCCTAGCCTAATTGGTGAGCCCCATGTCCCAGTGAGATACTCTGTCTCAAAAAAAAAAAAAAAAAAAAACAGTTGGAACAAACCAATTCCCCGAAGTTGTCTTTCTGACCTCTACTTGCATGTGGTAGCATGCATATGTGCTCATGTGAGCATGCACACACACAAACACACACAAGAAAGAAAGGAATAGAGAGAGAGAGAGAGAGAGAGAGAGAGAGAGAGAGAGAGAGAGAAAGTGCAATTTAAAAGGAGGCCATAAAGATGGCTCAGTGAACAAAAGCTCATGACGTTCTTACAGAGGACCCAAATTCACTTCCCAGCACCTACACGTGGCAGCTCAAAATCAGCTATAACTCCAGCTCCAGGGGGTTCTTACGCCCTCTTCTGGCCCCTGAAGGAACTGTGGTCACACACATAAACCAACAGCACACATACACATATACATATAACTTAAAAAATACAAAATAACAAAAAAATAAAAAACCAAAAAATAAAATCTTAAAAATTTAGCTTTTTTGTTTGTTTTTTGAGACCAGGTCTCCCTATATAGTCTAGGCTGTCCTGGAACTTTCTCTGTAGCCCAGACTGCCCCCAAACTCACAAAGATCCAGTTGTCTCTGCCTCCCAAGTGCTGAGACCAAAGGTATGTGCCATCATGCCCAATGTATGGTGGCAACACTTGAGAGGCAAAGGCAAGTGGATATCTGCATGTTTGAGGCCAGCCTTATCTATGCATCAAGTTCTGGACCACCCAGGCCTACAAAGTAAATTTTGTCTTAAAATAATAAATTAAAAACACTGAATTTGTGCCGGGCATTGGTGGCGCACGCCTTTAGTACCAGCACTTGGGAGGCAGAGACAGGTGGATCTCTGTGAGTTCGAGACCAGCCTGGTCTACAAGAGCTAGTTCCAGGACAGCCTCCAAAGCCACAGAGAAACCCTGTCTCGAAAAACAAAAAACATAAAAAAATAATAATATTGAATTTGCACCAATTATCCTCCTTTAAAAAGTAAGGTGGATGGTTCCTGAAGAACAACACCCAAGGTTGTCCTCTGGCCTCCATAGGTACAAGCACATGCATGCACACACTTGTACCTTCTCTCTCTCTCTCTCTCTCTCTCTCTCTCTCTCTCTCTCTCTCTCTGTCTCTCTCTCTCTCTCATACACACACACACACACACACACACACACACACACACACACACACACAGAGTCAGGCTTGTAAATAGATGCCCATGTGTCAAGGTTCTGTTTGTTCTGTAACCGTGTGAAAACTGCACATTTTTCAAGATGAAAAAAACAAACAAACAAAAAAAGCTGCATGTACCACCTCCTACAGAGACCCGCTGCTCTATCAGGGAAGCCCTTGGGAGTCCAGGCCCATGAGCCAGTCAGATAGGCCCCCTTTAAGGACAGGCACATCTGGGAGGGTCAGGAGAAGAGGCAGCAAGATCAGTATGTAGTGTTAGACCCCCGGAAAACTCAGGTATCCGGGGTCCCAGGCCACAACTTCGGTCACCCCAATCACCAGGCGGATTCGAGAGCTTGATGCAAACTGCACGAGGCTTTATTGTAATTTAACGAGCTAACCCCATGTTAGCTCGGGTCTTTCACCCACCTGCAATGGCGAATGGCTAGCAAAAGACAGTTCGAAGCCGCTGCGTACAGATCTTTATAGGGCAGCTTAAGGGGAGTGTCTAGGGGTATGCACAGGTTCAGGATTGGTGTGCCTCCAGGCTTGGAGGGTTTGCCCTGTAATGACTGGTCAATTGGTTGTTATGGCCCATAGGCCCTCCCAGGGTGGTTGCTATGCTCTCTACGTCATTGCTGTGTGCTTGTCCGTAAAGCACACCCAGAGTCGTAAAGCATAGTACCACCAGCTAACTTCTGATTGGTTCCTTGTCACGAGGCAGGCATCTGACTTTCTAGTGACTAACTTCTGATTGGTTCCTTGTCACAAGGCAGGCATCTGACCTCTAAGTGACCAAGGCAAGTTTATGGTAAGCACGTGTTCGGCTGTTATGGCTGCCGAAAGGGGAGCTGGTCCCTTCAGTAGTAGACAATTGACTCTGAGATGCTTTTGTGTCTCTGTGACCAAATTCCTAACAGGAACAGTGATGGCTCACTGTCAGGGAGAGCTCAGTCCATACTGAGGAGAGGGCATGGTGGGGCTGACAGTGGTAGGAGGCTAGGGCAGAGGCTCCTCACATCTGGCCAGGATGCAGAAACTGTGAGGTAAAGCAGGGGGCTGCTGAACCTTCAGAGAGCCATCTCTAGTACTCTATTTCTCTAAGCCACGCCCTACCTCCTGAGGGCTTCACAGCCCTTCAAGTAGCACTGTAATCTGGGGGTTGAGCATTCAAAACAGGAGCCCATGGGGGCATTTCAGAGTCCAGCCATGACACTCTCCATGCCAAGCACTGGGCTTGAAGCTGGTTAATCCTCATGGGAGGTCTGTGAAATAGGAACCATCGTAGAAGAGCAATCCAGCTTGAATGAAGAATTTGATTAGCAGCTGGGCAGTGGTGAAGCACACCTTTAATTCCAGCACTTGGGAAGCAGAGGCAGCCAGATCTCCATGAGTTCGAGGCCAGCCTGGTCTACAAAGCTACACAGAGGAACCCTGTCTCGGGGAAAAAAAAAATAAAAAAGAAAAAAGAATTTGATTAGCATCTCACAACTGAATGAGCAACAGGACTATGGTGTGAACCTGTGAACCCACACCCGCCTGGCTCCAACTGCTGTGCCCTTTGAGTAAGAGGCAGAGGTCCGTAGACAACTGTGGGGACAAGGATGAGACCTGGAAGTTCTGGTGTTGACAAGCTGCAGAGGACCCTGCAGGTGGTCACAGCAGGGAAATGAAGCTCAAGGAGGTGAGAATGGATTTAGTCAACCTGTATGATCAACCTGCTTGGGGGGGGGTTGTTACCAGTATATTTAAACATGATATAATCTGGGGAAAGTTTCCTGGTGTAATACAACCCCCAATGCACAAGAACGCATAGTGTCACTGAAACTCAACACAGGGAACATGTCATTTCTTCCAAGGCTTAAAGGCCTAAGAAAAGATCTGGCCTGGTCTTGGTCACACAGATAGGGTAAAGGACATTGGGGTTATTAGCCACCTCTGATCCTGGATGTGAGAGCTTGGGGAGTCCTGAATACACAGATATTACAAGGTTCATTTAGACTATTAGGTCTCTCCAGGTGTGGCTGTGGGAACTCAGGGAGCCCCTGGCTGTTAAGGGTCATTTAGGACCTCCAGTCCCGACTGTAGGAGCTTGATGACCTGGCCCAACAGATAACTCAGATCATCAGTCACTCCAATCCCTTGCTTTCTGGATGAAAGGGCAGGTTTTAGCTCATTCCTTTGAGAGGACCATCCTGGGTGCTTACATTTCTGGTTTTCCTGGACATCTGTGAGTGCAAGAATCTCTCTCTGGACTGTGCTCCCAACAAGAATCGATCTCTGCTTTGGGTTCCCCGGAAGTCTAAGCAACGCAGCCTTCTGCTTGTGGAAGTTCATGGGGAACCAACTTTGTTCACCTCCCACCCCACTTCATGAAAGAAAAATGTCTCTGTTAAAGCACCTACATCAGGGCCGGCCAGACGGCTCAAAATGTAAAGGTGCATGCTACCATAAACTGAGTTCAGTCCCTGGAACCCAGAACCCACTCCTTGTCCTCTGACTGCCACATTCAAGATGTGGTATGTGCACTGCATGTACACACACACAGAGAGAGAGAGAGAGAGAGAGAGAGAGAGAGAGAGAGAGAGAGAGAGAGAGAGAGAGAGAGATATTGGCAAAATAATAAAATAATAAAGTTTAAAATATATACCTGTAATTTCAGCCCTCCTAAGTCTGAGGCAGGAGGAACCCTGTGGATTCATGGGCAGCCTGGGCTATGTGGTGGGTTCTAGGCCAATCCCAGCTAGAGAATACAAAGTTATCTCAAAAACACAAAACCAAAAGCATCCCCACAACAAACCCATGCCATCCACACCTATGGCGAAGGACCGTGCATATGACTGGGAAGGCCAATCGAAGCCTTTCTCTGGAATCTTAAACTGAATTTATTGGAAACAGGATGCATACTGCCTGGTGAATATCTCACCACAGAAGAAGACAAGCTGTGACTTAAACCATCAAGGAGGGAGCAGAAGGAGCCGACAGACTGTGGGCACATGGAGGACCCAACCATGTCTCTACTCTACTGCTCTTGCTCTTCTTAGATATACAAACTGGTAAGTTCTTATTTGCTTATTTATTTACTTTAATTAAAACTCTTTAGACAGGGTCTCACTCTGTAGCCTTGGCTGGCCTGGAACTCACTATGTAGACCAGGTTAGACTCAAACTGAGAGAGATCCATCCTTTGACTGGCCTTTGTTTGCTTTGTGGGATTTTCGGGGAGGGTTCTGCTTGTGTGTTTGTTTGTTTTTGAAACATGGTTCTATGTAGCCCAGCCTGGCCTCAAATTTGACATGTAGCTGAAGATAACCTGGGACTTCTGGTTCTTCCAAGTACTGGCATTACAACCATGTGCACTATGCCTGACACTAAGTTCCCACTATTGAGTGGTATGAGGTGGAGGGTCACAGCCCCACTTGGATAGAGAACATGGTGGCATGCTGAGCACTCACTAATATTGAATAACCCAAGTGGGGGCTGAAGGGGATAGGATGGGAGGAGAAGCAGAGTCTACTGACTCCACTCTGGGCCATCTTGTCAGCCACCCACGAGCCTGCCATGTGACTCTGTACCCATGGTGTACTGCTCTGATCTTGGGCCTGCCATCTGCAGAGAGATGTACTCATTTGCAAACTACCCCCGAGACTGCTTGTTCCTGGGAAGCTACGGAGAGTGGGACATTTTCCAGTGAAATAAATATAAAGAGATCTCTCTCGTCTGGGGAGGGAAGAAACAGTGACATGAGCCAGGCATAGCAGCAACTCCTTACCTGTTTAACCTTCACCTGAATATGGAGACACAATGTCCACCACTCCATGTATGCCACTCAGCCTAAAAAGACATTTTCTGTTTAAAAAGTTTTAAATTCTGTGTGTATCTATGTGCATTAAGTGTTCACATGTGTGAGGGAGCATATGTATATTTGTTCATGGTGTGGGCCAGGCTGACATTGAGTGTTTTCTTAGGAACTTTCCACCTTTTTGTTTTGTTTTGTCTTTTGGTTTTTCGTGATAGGGTTTCACTGTGTAGCCTTGGCTGTCCTGGAACTCGCTCTGGAGACCAGGCTGTCCTCAAACTCACAGAGATCTGCCTGCCTCTGCCTCCAGAGTGCTGGGGTTAAAGGTGTGTGCCACCACTGCCAGCACCATCTTATTTTTTGTTGTTGTTGTTGTTTTTTGTTTTTCGAGACAGGGTTTCTCTGTGGCTTTGGAGGCTGTCCTGGAACTAGCTCTTGTAGACCAGGCTGGTTTTGAACTCACAGAGATCCGCCTGCCTCTGCCTCCTGAGTGCTGGGATTAAAGGCATGTGCCGCCACTGCCTGGCCCCATCTTATTTTTTTTTTAATTTTTACTTTTAGAGTGTATGTCGGTGTGTGTATGTGTCTGTGTTTATGTATGTCTGTCTGTATATATAAACCTGTGTGTGTGTACATGAGAGAGAGAGAGAGAGAGAGAGAGAGAGAGAGAGAGAGAGAGAGAGAGAGACTTTGTTGGGGTAGGTATGGCCTTGTTGGAGGAAATGTGTGTCACTGCGGGGGCAGGCTTTGAGGTCTCTTTTGCTCCAGATACCATCCAGTGTGACTGTCAAACCATTTTTCTGTTGCCTGCAAGATGTAGACTCTCAGTTACTTCGCCAGCACCATGTCTGTCTTCAAGTTGCCATACTCCCCACCATAATGATAAGGGACTGAGCCTCTGAAACTGTCAGCTGCCACCCCAACTAAATGTTTTTCTTTGTGAGAGTTGCCGTGGTTATGGTGTCTCTTCACAGCAATAGAAACCCCAAGACAGTGTGTTTGTGAGTTTGTGTAACTGTGTGTCTGTGTCTGTGTCTGCTCACCATGGTACACATGTTCCCCATCAGAGAAGTCAATTCCTGCACCATGTGAGTTCCAGGAATCAAACTCAGGTTATCAGTCTTGGCGTCAAGTGCCTTTGCCTTCTGGGTCATCTTGCTGGCCCCTTCACATGAATTTTTCAGATGGTTTCTCCTGAAGCTAGGGCTCACTGCTATGTCTAGACTGGCTGGTTGGGAAGTCCAGGAATCCCCTGGTCTCTGCCTTCTCAGCACTGGGATCACAAGCACATGACACAGCATCCAGCTTTTACTTGAGTTCTGGGAATTGGACTCCCATCTTCATGTTTGTGTGGCAAGCATGTTGCCAACGGGATCATCTTCCCAACCCTCCAAAATGTGTTTGATGGAAAGAAAAGTCTAAATCAATCCTCTAAGAGGAGTCATGAAGGAAGGAAGAAACTGATGGTACTCTGAGAGGACTGGAGACCCCACGTCTTAGTCACTGTTCTGTTGCAGTAAAGAGACATCGTTACCATGGCAACTCATAAAGAAAAGCATTTAACTAGGCTATTGCTTACCGTTTCAGAATCTTGGTCCCTTATTATCATGGTGGGAGGCATGATGGCAGGTATGATAGGCATGGTGCTGGAGCAATAGCTGATTCTGATCCTCAGGCAAAAAGAGGAGGGGACAAGGGAGAAGGGGAGGGTGGCATGGGCTTTGGAAACCTCAAAGCCCACCCTCCAGGGACGCCCTTGTTCCAACAAGGCCACACCTCCTCTTAATCCTTCTAATCCTTTCAAAGAGTTCTACTTCCTGGTGACTAAGCATTCAACTATATGAGCCTATGGGGGCCAATCTTATTCAAACCACCATATCCCACTTACCATAGAGTTGCTAAGTGGCAGCGGTCCAATACAATACATATCTCTCAAGCTTGAGTACTTGGGTTATGTGTTCTCATCATTGTCCTGGACAGATGAAAGCCATGGCATCTTTAGGAAAATCTCAGAAGAGCCTCTGCTAAAAACAGAGGGGCTGGAGAGATGACTCAGGGGTTAAGAGTACTGGCTGCTCTTGCAGAGGACCCAGTTTAATTTCCAGCCCCCACATGATGGCTCACAACCATATGTAATTCCAGTCTTCAGGTACCAGGCATGCTTGTAGTATACAAACATACATGCAGGCAAAACACTCATAGACAAAAAGTAAGTTAATTTAAAGAAATAGGCAGGTAGAATTCTGTCACATGAAAACTGGAAGAGTTCAATGGAATGTACGTGACTGTAGAGACACAAAAGACAATCTTCCAGTAAGGAAGACTCCAGGTAAAATTCCAAGACTAGGACAATTGTCTTCCTGTCTGTCTGTCTCTCTGTCTTTTTCTTTTTCTTTCTTTCTTTCTTTTTTTTTTTTTTTTGGACAAATCTCATTTATGTAGCCCAGGCTGGCCTTGCACTCAGAAATCCTTCTGTCTCAGCCTCCTGTGTGTTGGGTTTATACGTGATCGCCACCATGTGCCACTGAAGATGGATATTTTGCTTACATGAGGACAGTGAAACCAAGAGATGGCCATGGTCAGGCAGGACAAAGGAACAAAGGTGAAAAAGAAAGCGAGAAACTAGGAGCAGTCCAGTGTTTCCAGGAAGGATTAACTGGGTGAGGAGACCCTCTCCAGAATGGGCAGTATAAAGAGCACCAGGGGGATCGGTGCTGCTTTTGCCTGCCCCGCTTTGCCCCTGGCTAGAGAGTACATCTATGCTGCTACTGCTGCTGCTCCAGACTTTGGTGACATCAGAACCCAGCCTCTCCTACTTTCCAACACAGACTAAAGACTGTTAGCTCTCCAGGAGTCCTCCAGGTCTTCAGTGCCAGATGGGATGCTGAGGCATCCCATCTGGTGATGTGAGCAGCTCCAGGCTCATAGAAACTGCAGTGTGCAGGCAGCCATTGTTGAACTACCTATCTCCTATTGTGTAAGCCAATCTAATAAAGCCCCTTTGGAATACACATTGATTCTGCTCCTCTGGAGAACCCCAATTAATTACACCTTTATTAATAACTTTTGGGAAATAATTTGGTTGTTAGAAGTACTTAACCATTTTTAACATTGTGTGTGTGTTAAACACACACACACACACACACACACACACACACACACACACACACACACGAGTACTCACAAAAGTGTGGAGGTCAGAGGACAACTTTCAGGAGTCTGCTCTCTCCACTCTGCAGGTCTGAGGGATTGAACTCAGTGGTCAGGCTTGGTGGCTTCTTTCTGGCCCCAAAGCATTTATTCCTTGACTAGATGGATCATTCTACATATTTCTTTTAAAGGTGTGCACCACCCGGCTTATGTTTTTCTTTTTAAAATGTGTGGGTATGGATGTGTCTTCTGTGTGTGCTTGAGTGCCCTTGGGGGCAAGAAGTGGATGCTGGGTTCCCTGAAGCTGGAGTTGTGAGGGCCCTGGGAATCCAACTCAGGCCCTCTGGAAGAACCCCGTGTGCAACTAGTGCCGATTCATCTCTCTAGGTGTTCATTCTGCTCCTTGGTCATCACTTTGAGAAAACAACCCCAACAAGGAGGAGAGGAAGCCCTCTACTCAAAGATGTTGGTTCCAATGTTGTCTAGGGCACTGGAGAATTAACAGCCAATTGATTAGTCCAGTATGGAAGAAGTCTGAGCAAGACAGGCCTGCCGCTGGTCAGGTATCCAGCACTGAGGCCACTCACTGGTCAGGTGTCCAGCAGTGAGACTGCTGGCACACGGATGTCCTAGCCCCAAGGCTCTACATCACCCCATTCCGTTTAGAGTGGCTTGGTTCACCCTACTTGTCCCAGCCACTTGGCATCTCTCAGCTTTAGCTGTTACCCCTTGTGTCCCTCTCACCCTCACCCTTTACCAGGTACCTGCCTAAGTGAACTGGAAGCAAAGTACCAGGACATGTGCTCTTTGTGGTCAGCCATTCATCTGCAGCCTAGTGTCCTGCCCTGCTGGCAAGATGCTTATCATTACAATCATGATAACGACAGTGATTGTGGTGATTATAAAATTCAGTGTGTGTGAAATGTGCCAGGCCCAGCTCCGGGGGCTTCTCCTGTGCTAGCTCATTCCTTCCTTGTACTTCTTACAAAGCAGTTGGGGTCTGTTGTTTTGTTATACTTTGGGGTTTTTATTGTTTGCTTGGTTGGTTGGGTTTTGTTTTGTTTTGTTTTCTGAGACAGGGTTTCTCTATGTAATAGCCCTGGCTGTCCTGGAACTCACTATTTAGACCAGGCTGGCCTTGAACTCTGAGAGATCTGCCTGCCTCTGCCTCTCAAGTGCTGGGATTAAAGGATTGTGCCACCACCACCCTGATGAGTGGTTTGTTTTGTTTTTGAGATAAGGGCTCATGTATCCCAGGCTGTCCTTGAACTTGATGTCTAGCTGAGGATGACATTGCCCTCTGGACCTTCCTGCCTTTACTTCTTGAGTGCTGGGGTTCTAGAAGTGCACAACTATGCCTGGAGCACGTGGCGCTGGGGATGGAAGACAGGCGTTTGTACACACGAGGCAAGCTCCCTACCAGCCTAGTTAGTGCCTCTTCCTTACCTAGATGATGAAACCGAGGTAACAAGCAGCTGGCAAGAGTCTGGCCTACATCTTATGAGCACGTGTGCTGTTTTAAATGAGAATGGCCCCCATAGACTCATAGGTTTGAATGCTTGGGCCCCAGTTAGTAGAACTGTTTGGGAAGGATTAGGAGGTGTGGCCTTGTTGGAGAAGGCGCTGTCACTAGGGGTGAGTTTCAAAGGACTTGCACCTCTCCCAGAGTCTATCTCAAGACAATACTGCTCCAGTGCGAAGCCTGCCTGCCTGGCCCCATGACCCCCATCATGAAGATCATGGACTAACCCTTTGAAACTGTAAGCCAGCCCCCAATTAAATGCTTTCTTTTAAAACTCGCCTTGGTCACAGCCTCTTTTCAAGGCAATAGAACAGTAACCAAAACAGCACACCTATAGAGAGTTTCATGAGCTTCTGTTCTAGAGCATTCTCCTAAACTGGCTTAACTGTTGTGTCCATACTTCTGGAACCTTCTCTGACTCATCTTTTCAAAAGCAGTTACCAAGGACAAACTGGACTAATTTTGCTTCGATGGAAACTCGGGACACAGAAGTGCAAGATGACTAGTGGCAGACCACAAGGACTCGGGATCTGCTATGAGGACAGATAAAGGAGCATGAAGGGACAGATGAGGGCACTCTGACTATCCCAGAGGCTGGAAAGGTACATGAGGAGAAACCTGCTTGGCCAAGTACTGTAAGTATAGGTGAACGTGTATCTGTCTCTCCTTCCCTCCCTCTACCTCCACTGTCCTTCCTTCTTCCTTTTTTTTTTCTGTTTTTTCTTTTTCTTTTTCGAGGCAGGGTCTCTCTGTATAACAGTACTGGCTGTCCTGGAACTCACTTTGGAGATTGGGCTGACCTCGAACCCATAGAGATCTACCTGCCCCTGGGATTAAAGGCATGCACCACCACCCTACAGCTTTTCCCTTCTTTTAAGACAGAGTCTTGAAGCTGGCATGGTGGCGCATGCCTTTAATTACAGCACTCAGAGGCCAACGGGTTGAGTATCTGTCCTCTAAGGTGGCAGGTCAGATTGAGTGCACAGGGTCATATAAGCTCTGGGTCACAGGTTGAAATTACAAAGGGAGTTCTGACCTTGCAGAAAGAGGATTGGCTCAAAGGCCTACTGACCTGCCTTGCACCTCTGAGACTTCGTTTTTTCAGCTTCTACAGGTCTCAAGCAAGAGACACAGAAGCTGGGCTGTCAGGATTCCCATTGACGGTCTGTCTTAGTTTTCCGGTGTTAACTATAACACACTACCTGAGACTGGGTGACCTGTCTTTATATCCATCTTATTTTAGTGAGACTCTGGCTTTTTGTATTATTATTAAATTTCATTATTTGCTTGTACTGTACATATGGATGTGTGCGCGCACGTGTGTCCTCGAGTGCATGCCTGTGTGTGCGTGTGTGTGCATGTTGCATGTGTACATGCATTCTGGAGACCGTGAAGGTCAGGGGACAACTTGCAGGCCTGAGTCTCTGCTTCTACCCTGAGGGTCCCAGGGATGGAACCTGATGGCACCTTTCCCTGCTGAGCCCTCTCACTGGCCCTGGTTTATTTATTCATTTGCTTTTTTGTTGTTGCTTGTTTTGTTTTTGAGACAGGGCCTCATGTAACCCAGGCTAGCCGAAATTGTTTAGAGTTGGCTATACAGCCCAGGATAACATTGTTATATTGTTCCACTTCTCATGTACAACAATTCTTCCAACAAAAAGCTTGGACTTCTTTTTGGTGTGGGGCTGTGTGCTTTGCACTAGAGGTTTTAAAGAAAAGCAAGATATGTTATGACAATTTTTGCTCCAGTGACTTTAGGGTAAGATTAAAATCCTGAACTCTGGTGCCAGAAGAAGAAGAAGAAGAAGAAGAAGAAGAAGAAGAAGAAGAAGAAGAAGAAGAAGAAGAAGAAGAAGAAGAAGAAGAAGAGTCACATCTAAGACACATAAAGAGCTCCCCAAGGCTGGAGAGATAATTTAGTGTTAAGAGCACTTGATGCTCTTCCAGTTAGGTTTCCAGCTCCTACACCGGGCAGTTCATAACCACCTATAATTAAGCTTCTGGGGATCTGACACCCTCTTCTGGCTTCCTT
Source organism: Cricetulus griseus (assembly GCF_003668045.3). Lineage (NCBI taxonomy): Eukaryota > Metazoa > Chordata > Mammalia > Rodentia > Cricetidae > Cricetulus > Cricetulus griseus. The sequence goes on from NC_048600.1 coordinate 92,602,709, forward strand.
AGACACCTACATACACGTGGCACACACAAAAATAAACCTAAAACAGACAAAACTCCTACAAAAGGATAATAAAAATACAAATAATCCATGTTAAAATTGGGCCACAGGGATGGGCAGGATGGCTCAGTGGGTAGTGGCACTTGCTACCAAACCTGGCAACTTGCGTCAAGTCCCAGAACATACGTGTCAGAAGAGGAGAACTGACTCCCATATTTTATCTTTTCACCTCCACATACACACTTCTGTGCATGTATACCCAGACTCACACAGACAGGCCACACACAAAAGTAAATAAATGTCTTTAAAAATGGACCACAGGGGCAGAGGTGGTGGCTCAGTCAGCAAAGTGCTTGCTACGGCCTGAGTTTGGATTCTTGGCAGCCACATAAAAAAGCCTCAGATCTGGGGCTGGTGAGTTGGCTCAGCAAGTAGAGGCACTCACAGTCTGGAGAACTGAATTCAATCCCTGGGATCCACATAGGTGGAGATAAAGAACTGACTCCACCCTCTGACCTCCATGTACACTGTGACAAATGAGTGACACACACACTCCTTTGTTTTTTAAAACCTGGAGCTAGCAAGATGGCCTAGAGTGAAAGGCACTTGCCACCAAGCCTGATGTCTTGAGTTTGGTCCTTTGGACTCACACCATAAAAGGAGAGAAACGACTTCCTCAAGCTAGTCTCTAAACTCCACAGGCACACATTATGGTATGTGTGCCCCACCCCAAGAATGTAATTTTAATTACATCTGTTTTTTGTTTGTTTGTTTGTTTGCATGTGCGTTTTTCCAGACAGGGTTTCTCTGTGTAAAGGTCCTGCCTGTTGAACTCACTGAGACCTGCCTGCCTCTGCCTCTCGTGCTGGGATAAAAGGTGTGAGCCACCACTGCCCGGCTTAATTGCATTTTTATTTACTCTGTGTGTGTATGTGTATGTCAGAGAATGACATATGGGAGCAGCCTGTCTTCTTCCACCATCTGGACCCTGGGACGAACCCAGTTTGTCAGGCTTGTATATGCTGTCATCTCACTTTCCCGATAATAATTTCTTATTATTTAGAGACCCTGCCCCAAGGTCTAAAATGCAGATAAATGGAGTGTTGGATCTATTAGTCAGAACCTGACTGTTCCAAGACATTTATGCCCATGTGGGCTGGGCATCCAAAGCCCCTACTGAGGTCTCTGCTTTGTCTTGAACTCCTCCAACCCCTGGTTCTAGTGACAGGTCACCATTCCTTATATAAGCAAGATGTGTCTGCTCAGGACAGGGCATGGGGTGTGCTTTGGCCCAAGACACTCTTCTCCCAGAGGACTTTGGCTTTTTTACCTACTTGGCTCATTTTTTCATGTTTTTTTTTAATAATTTATTTTTATTTTTAACACATTGGTATTTTGCCCGCATATATGTCTGTGTGAGGGTGTCTGGTCCCCTAGCACTGAAGTTACAGACAACTATGAGCTGTCATGTGGATGCTGGAAATTGAATCCGGGTCCTCTGGAAGAGCAGTCAGTACTCTTATGCAGTGTTGGGGTCCATCCCAGGGCCTCCCACATGGTAGGCAAGCGCTCTACCAAATGTTAGCTGATAGATCATGTTATCAAAGAATAACACACACCGGCTTCTCCTCTGTTCTGTTTTCTTTCCCTCTCTCCTTGCCTTCCTGCTTCCCTCCCTGTTACCCTCCCCCTTTGCTGGTTTTAGAGATGAATGGAACCCAGGGCCTCTGCATGGCTAGAAAAGCACTCCACCTCAGAGCCCCCCTCTTTATTTCTATTTCCTCCCCTTACTTCTACCCATCCCCTTAACATGACATTGTACTACTTGTTTTTTGTCTGTCTGTCATACAGAGTGTCAGTTCTACTAGGACAGAGACTGGCTTGTGGCTTGTTTGCTACTGTGCCTCAGTACCTAGAATAAAGCGCTCAATAGACACCTGTGTCCTTATTATCATTGTGCTCTCATGACAACTCTGGGAGGGAGGGAGGAGAGAGAGAGGAGAGAGAGAGAGAGAGAGAGAGAGAGAGAGAGAGAGAGAGAGAAACACGTGTGTATGCATTCATATGGGTGCTCATGTGTGTTCCTCAGACGCTTTTCTTTTTGTTGAGATAGGGTCCCTCATTGGCTTGCAGCCCACCAATGAGCTGAGTTGTCTCTGCCTCCCCCAGGCTGACCTTGCAAGTGTGCACCACCATGTTCTGCTCTTTTTGTGGGTACTGCAGATTAAACTTGGGGCCTCATATTTACCAACCAAACTACATCCCAAGACCACCTCCAGGAGACTGTTTAGAGACAGCAAACTCTCACTGAAAGCCTGGCACAGTGGCTGTGGTGATTTGAATAAAAATGGCCCCATAGGCCTACAGGGAGTGGTACTATTAGGGGGTGTGGCCTTGTTGGAGTAGATATTCACTGGAGGTGGGCTTTGGGGTCTCAGATGCTCAAGTCACTCCCAATGTATCAGTCTCTTCCTGCTGCCTGCAAATCCAGATTGAGAACTCTCAGCTCCTCTTCAGCACCATGTCTGTTTGCATGCTGCCATGCTTCCCACTGTGCTGATAATGGACTAAATCTCTGCAGCCAGCCCCAGTGAAATGTTTTCTTTTATAAGGGTTGCGGTGGTCATGGTGTCTCTTCACAGCAATAAAGCCCTAACTAAGTCAGTGGCTCATTCCTTTAGTGTCAGCACTGGAGTCTGAGGCAGGAAGATTGCCAGCACTGCCCAGTGAGTTCTAAACCAGTCTAGGATACAGAATGAGACTTGATCTTAAATGGTCTGCCAAAAAAATTGAAAAGGAGCATGGATTGCTGGAGCTAGTACTACATAGTACTAATTCCAGCACTAGGGAGGCTGAGGCAGGGATACCACAACTCTGAGGCTACCCTGGACTACATGGTTGTTTGTTTTCTCTCCCAAACTCATCTCTAGGGGCGAGGAAGTACAAATTTATCATCTCCTTGATTTCTGTAAACTGAATGATTTAAGTGACTTACCAGAGTTCTCATGACAAATGGCTGGTTTCAACTTGAATCTGGGTTTTGGGAGCCCAAATGGCCTTTGAGCTACACAGCAGCCAACAACCAGTTCAGCCTCCAGACAAGACAACAGAAGGCAGAGCTGTCAACACAGGGATGGATTTGCTGGTCACAGGTGACAGAGGACTCTGTCTCTCCCAGTTTCTCACTCTGGGAGAGGACAGGATATATGGGATCTCTCCTTTAACTTGGTGGGGGAGAAGAAAGTTAGAACACGGTGTCTGACAGTTAACAACATACCCTGCTTTCTTCTGACTGCTGAGTGACCCTCCCAGCTATGTGCGGCCTGACATATGCTCACGTGAACTTCCTTGTGCATAAAGCACAACGTGTCTGCAGGGCAGAGTTCCTTGAGGTAGGATGAGGGGCCAGGAGGAGCTCGGGATAAAGGAAATCAACAGGAGGAGATCTGGAGGCAGAGGAAGGAAGATGAAGAGTTCAGGCCAATCTGGGTTTTACAAGACACTGAACAACAGACAGAATAAACCATGGTGTTAAGACTAGAAGGAAGGTTCTCCTGGTGAGATAAAGCAAGCCGGGGTGTGGGAACAACCACTTGTGCAGTGAGCAGCCCACAACAGTTCTCAATTACTCATTCTGCCCAGGTGACATACCTGAGTTCTGCCAATGACATCACTTCCCTAAGGGCAAGCTGAGTGCTGCAGGTCTCCTCCATGGCCCCTGGGATTTATCTAAGAGCAGTGTAGCGTCAGCCTGCCCAGCCTGAACCCGGAGGTCCCAGCGACTTTTTGTTTCCGGTGCAAACCTGGAGAAGACTCTAATATCTAATCCTGGAAGGACCAAAGATCAAAGGAGCTGTGCAACATAAGGAGAGCTATCCCAATCTAAGAGTGACTGCTTCTAAGGGCAGTCAATGTAAAAATCATGAAGACCTTTTCCATGGTAAGGCATGTTCCCATAAGAACCCATGGAGCTGATCCACAAACACCCAGAGACAAGCATCTGTACTCTCGCCTTAAAGCATCCTATTTTCCCTAGCCTCTCTCCCTGATCTGAGGCTCTCCAGCCCTAGCACAATTGGGGGTGTTTCCCCCTTAATTACAGAGGCGTGCTGGGAGGAGGCCAATCTGGTGGTAAATGAAGCAAGGATTTGTCAGGGAGAAGGAAGATGAAAAGAAGGCTCCAGTCTCCTGTTTTGCCAGAAGGAGAAGGAACACAGTGTCCTCACGATCACGGCTCTCCTACTAAACTTAGCCAGCTCCCATGGTTCCAGAGTTGGCAAATCAGCTCTTGGGGTCCTAATAAACAGCCATGGCGCCATACTCACTGACAGCAGCCATGTGCTGGATGGAGCTGCTTTCAGCCAGCCAGCCCAAGGATGGAGTTCAGTCCCCTCTACACAGCAGGCTTGTGGATGGTGAGGTGGGGACAAACTGGTGCTGTCTGAAGAGCCAGAGAGGCCTGCAGGTGACAGAGCCCAAAGCAGAGAAGGGGAGGAAGACTCAGTGTCTGGGAAGTAAGGGGATAGTCCTGTGAAGTCATACAGTGAGGGGATGAGCCATTTGGGGACTTTGATAGGACTTCATGACCACCAGGGCACAGAACAAGGGAGACAGTGTCACATGGGCATTCCCAGTTGTCAAGGGATTTCTCTCATATTGCTTGTAGACAGGCAATCATTAATGGAAGCTGGTTTCTAGAAGAAGGAGCCAGGGAACATCCTTCAACCTTGTTCTGATATGGTTAGGTTGCCCTGGCCAGGCTGTGCCAGAGTTGATAATCTGCTCCAAGACCTAAGTCCCTGATGCTACAGATGGCTCTGGACCCAAAGTAGTGTTGGAGAACCAAAGGTCAGTGGACCTGGAGCCTGTCAACTGCATCAGATGCTCTCTGCAGAGGCTGGGACATCGCAGAAGGATCACCAGCAACAGTGAAGCAGAGAGGTGCCTCCCTGACTGAATAGGTACTGAGAGTTCCTTATGGAAGTAAAAAAGAACTCATTTGAGCAGCAAAGAGAAGCAATTGGCCTGGGAGGCTGAGAAGATGCTCAGATTAGGGAGTGAGGGACCCTGAAGGCCGAGGGCTAGGATGAGGCCAACAAGGCAAGAATGTACAGGCTTGCTGTGCATGGACAGTGATCTTCTGACTCCCAGGGAAGTCACAGAGCCAAGGGAAGTGGCCCTGTGGAGCACCTTAATGAAGGAGTTAGTCACAGTTCAAGAGGTCCCAGAGGAAGAACTAGGTTAATGAGAGGAGCCCACAGCAGTCCATCCAACACAGGGAAGAGCACGCTGGCAGCAGCACTGCTAAAGCTGCCAGCAGTGCAGTCAGAGGCAGTGAGCTCCCCAGCAGCAGGAGGCTTCAAGCAGATCACTTGGCGGGAGAAAGAAGAAGCAGAGACCAACATCTCCTAACCTTGTCTGTCTTCTGTGTGGTCCCCCTGAAGACCTAGAGAGGGAGACGTGCTGGAACTCAGTTCTGCTCTTCACAAGTAGCACTCAGAGACCAGGAAAGACTGAAGATTGTGCCCAAGGTCACCAGAAAGCAGGAGAGCCAGGAACAGAGAGCCTTGTCTGCCCCACCACCCAAGCTGCAGACTTTCCCATCTGGCTTCCCAATTGGCATCCCGGCTGGTGCTATTTTTGACCGGCTTCCTTGGCCAGCATGGAGAGTGACTACAGGCTGGGCCATCACCAGATTCTGGGACCCAGGTGAGGCTGGAAGGGAGCCAATGGCCTATCCTTGCACCCAGGCTTGTCACCACTAATTGTCATGTGTGGCTAAAGGAAGAGAGTGCCATACCCAGCCTGGTACTGTCCCCATACCTGTCAGGAGGGACAGTCATGGTGATACAGGCTCGTGCTCTGATGTTAACACTGTACCTGAAGAGAAAACCATCTTCACTTCTTCTAGGGAACATTCAACATCCACAGGAGAATACTGTCCTCTGGGCCACCCAGCTGACCACCCAGCATAGAGCTTTGTTTCCCAAAGTCTACAAACAACTGTCTGCACAGCTAGGCTCACACTTGTCCTCCCAACACTCATGCAGGGCCAGCAAGAAGATCAAGGGTTCACAGCCAGACAGAGCAACATGAGACTTTGTCTAAAAAAATAAAATAAAATATTGAGCCAGGCGTTGGTGGCACACGCCTTTGATCCCAGCACTTGGAGGCAAAGGCAAAGGCAGGTGGATCTCTGTGAGTTCAAGACCATCCTGGTCTACAAGAGCTAGTTCCAGGACAGCCTCCAAAGCCACAGAGAAACCTTGTCTCGAAAAACCAAAAATAAAATAAAATATTGGAAGAAAGAAAAGAAACAAGGAGGGGCTGGTGAGATGGCAGCCAGGAAAACTACGTGCTATGAAGTCCGACCACCTGAGTTTCATCCTTGGCACCCACATGATAGAAGGAAAGAACTGACTCCTACAAATTGTGTCCTTCACACAGGTACCTCCCACACTAAATAACAAGTGTGACAAAATAAATAAGTGTAATAAAATCAGGCCAAAGCTCCTTGAAGATCTTTGCAGTTGTTGTTGTTGCTTCTTAGAATTATTTTTTTGCTTACCTGCATGGGTTTGTGTGAGTGTGTGCTGAGTGTGTGCAGGTGCCCTCTGAGGCCAAAAGAGGGATTTGAATCTCCCAGAAGCTGGAGTTAGAGGCAGTTGTCAGTTGCTCATTTCTACGCTGGGAACCAAACTCTGGCCCTCTAGAAGAACAGAGTGCTCTTAACCCCTGAGTCATCTCTCCTTCAGTATTTTTTATTTTGAAAATTTGTTTGGTGTGTGTGAGTGTGTATATGTGGCAAGCAGTGCTGGGGTTATGGTCACATGTGCGTGGCTACACCTGGCTTTTTACATGGTTGTTGAGAGTCAAACTCGGGTCTTTATGCTTACTGGCTGAAAATGGTGTGTGAGTGTGTGTGTGTGTGTGTGTGTGTGTGTGTGTGTGTGTGTCTTTATGTTAGTATGTATACATGCATGTTGGTGCCCCAGGATGCCTGAAGAGGGGATTAGATCCTTTGCAACTAGAGTTACAGTTGTTCGTGAGCATCCAAAAGGGGTGCTAGGAACCAGATTCTCATCCTATACAAGAGCAAGAAATGCTGTTAACCATTGAGCCATCTCCCCAGCCTCTTGAGTCAGCTCTTGGCTTCCAAACATGAGAAATAACGTGATATTTGTCTTTCTGCATCTGGCTTATTTCACTTATGATGGGGAATGTCCTTCTGTATGCTGTATGTTTCTCTTATTGGTTGACGAATAAAGCTCTCTAGGCCAATGGATAGGCAGGACATACTCAGTCAGGAAGTCTAGGTGGAACTACCAGACTAGGAGAATTCTGGGAAGAGGAACATAGAGAGTGGGTCAAGGAGAGACTCCATGTAGCTACTGGGAAGATAGGACACCCGGGCATTCTCTGGTAGGATAAGGCCATGTGGAAATGCATAGATTAATAGTTATGGGTTAGTAATTATGATAGTGCTAGTCAGTAAGAAGCTTAAGCCACTGGCCAAACAATTTATAATTAATATAAGCCTCAGTGTGTTTATTTGGGACTAAATGACTTCCACGAGACCAGACTGGACAGAAACCTTCACATACACACGTTTAACACTCCAGTCCTAACCATCTTCTTGCAAATGGCAGGATCTCATTCTTTGTCGGCAGCTATTATTCCACAGTGTACATAGATGTACTGCATTCTCTTTATCCATCAATCTATTGAAGGGCAGCAAGGCTGGTTTCGCATGCTATGGGCCAGTAGGTATCTGTCTGGTACGCTGGCATCATTCCTTTGGTATATCTACCCAGAAATAGGATGGCTAATACAATCTATTTTTAGGGCTTTGTTGTTGTTTTGGGGCTGGAGCATGGATAGTCAGAGGACAACTTGTGGAATCATTTGTCTCTTTATGAGTGGATCCAGGGGCTCAAACTCGGATCAACAGATGTAGTAGGATATCTTAACCCACTGAGCCATCTTGATGGCCTCCTACTTTTTGCTTTGACAGGGACCTCCAAGCTGTAGAACAGAAATTCTCAAACATTATTACTCAGCGGAAGGAATGACTCTTTCCTCACGACCCACAGATTAGAAGTGTGTGCGCCAGTGCTTGCTTAGCTTATTGTGGGCAATGATCCAGTAACTCACTGTTTTGCTTAGAAAACCCACATTGAGACGGAGTGTTGGTGGTGCACACCTGTAATCCCAGCACTCGGAGGCAGAGGCAGGTGGATCTCTGTGAGTTTGAGGCCAGCCTGGTCTACAGAGAGAGTTCCAGGACAGGATCCAAAACAATACAAAGAAACCGTGTCTTGAAAAAGAAAAGAAAAGGAAAGAAAGAAAACCTGCATTGATCCCAACACACACCAAAGTGATTTAATTACTCATTAATGGGTCGTGAGCTACAGTTTACAACCCACTACAACTTAGGGAGCCATTCTCAAACCTTTTGTTCACAAAAAGTCAGAAGAAACAAAGAAGATGGAAATGTTTCAGAGCAAGCCAGAGGCTGGGGATGTGACATGGTGGGGAAAGTAAGCTTGCCCACCATCATGAAGCCCTGGGCCGGATCTCAGTACCAAGTAATCCTGGGCCTGGCAGCACACACCTGGAAACAGCACTGAGGTGGTGGAGGTAGGAAGATCAGGAGTTCAAGATCATCCTTGGCTACATAGTGAGTTTGAGATCAGCCTGGGCTGCAAGAGGCCCCGCCTAAAACAAGCAAACAACAAAAAAGAGTAAGACATTTATAATTAATATAAGCCTCAGTGTGTTTATTTGGGACTAAATGACTTTATTTGGGACTAAGACCACCACATGTGGTGGTCTTATATATACCAAAGTATATATTCTGGGACAGGCTTGATGACATACACCTGTAATTCTAGCACTCTAGAGGCTGAGGAAAGAATGAACACCATGAGTTGGAAGCCAGCCTAGGTTATACTGCAACACCCTGTCTTGAAATAAGTAAATAGAGTAAGTGGGGAGAGATGGACAGGCTGAAGGAAGTGTGACCAGAGTGCGGGAGGGAGTGTCACACATGGTCACAGCATGGTCAAGAAGGGCTGCCACAGAGCAGTCACATGGGATGGAAACCAAGAGAGGGAACAGGACAATAGGGGTGGGGACTCTATTCCAAGAGGCTAACAGGGAAGAGATGAGGACATGAAAGCAGAACTCATGGCCTCTCTTTGGAAAAGTTTGAGAGGAAAGAGAAAGTTCATTCCCTTTTTGAGGGAAAAAAAAAAAAAAAAAAAAAAAAGCCAGAATATTAGAACATGGGAGACAGGGCAGGAGCCAGAGAATTAGCACATGGGAGACAGGGCAGGAGCCAGCTCTCAGAACCATGTCTCACTAGAGAGGGGCTGAAGCATCTAAAACTCTGCCAATCAGCATTGAGAGGGTGAGGCAAGAGGACAGAGTGTACAAGGTCTGGCTGGACTATATAGTAAAGCTGTCTAAAAACCCAGCACAGCATAGTGCAACACAATACAGCACAGCACAGCACAACACAATACTGCCCTCCCCAGTCTATGTTAGGGCCTCTGGTAGACGCGAGCCTGGAGTAGAATTATGAGGTTCTACTCTTGGGGCAGAGGCCCTGACACTGGAAGTCAAAGACAGTCACTCTCTTGAAGGGATAATTTCTTTCTAAAATTTACTGTGTAGCCCACGCTAGCTTCCAACTCTCAGTGCTAAGCCTCTTGAGTGCCGGGAATGTAGGTTTGTCTCACCATGCCTGGCTGAAAAATATTATTTCTTGCCAGGAAAGAATGCCATGTTCTCTGAAGACTACTATTCTGTTGACTTCTCCTGAGACCATTCCAGCAAACGTCTATTGACCTACACAGGGCACAATGACAAACCAAAGGGACAATTTCATCCCATTCTGGCTTTGATGGAACAATTCGGTTCATTGTGCTCACTTAGAAATAAAAAAAAAAAAAAGGTTGTTTTATTTTTGTGTGTGTGTGTGTGTGTGTGTGTGTGTGTGTGTGTGTGTGTGTGTAAGACAGAGAGAGAGAGAGAGAGAGAGAGAGAGAGAGAGAGAGAGAGAGAGAGAACATATAAGCAGGTACCCTGGAAGGCATTAGATCTCTGGGAGCTGGAGCTACAGACAGTTGTAAATTGCCCAATGTGGGTGCTGGGCACAGTACTCAGGTCCTCTGGGAGAGCAGTATGCTGTCTGAACCACTGTGCCATCTCTCCAGACTTAGGCCAGGCTTTCTAAAGTGGCCAAACTTGAGTATAAACCTGGAAACCTGGAAACCTTGTGGAATTACAGGCTCAGCAGGCTCCATGCTTGCTTACCCCTCTCCCAGCGGAGGTGATGACCTCCTTCACAATGCAGGTACGAAGATGGATATGGACAAAGTGTGATTGTACCCTGCTGTGCCCACACAAGGGTTGGTCATCTCTTGACTGTTGAACAGTCCACAGGCTCCTCATGGGGAGCTTCCTGGATTAGAATCCTCAGGGCTCAGGTGAGGATAGGGGTTCTTCCCTCAGAGGGAACACAAGAGACACAGGGACAGAAGCCCAGTTAAAAGTCCCAGCCCCACCTGCGGGAAAGAAATGAACCTTATTATATGCCTAACTAGATGAAGGGCAGCCTCTGTATCTAACCCATTCTTTTTTATTTTTTAAGGGTTTATTTTTGTGTGTGTTTGCCTGCATCTATGTATGTTCACCACATGCATTCCTTCTGCTGGAGGAGACCAGAAGAGGGCATCAGATCCCCTGGGACTAGAGTTATAGATGGCTGTGAGCCACCATGGGGGTGCTGAGAATCAAGCCGGGGTGCTCTGGAAGAGCAGCCAGTGTTCTCAACCACCGAACCATCTCTCCAGACTCTCTAATTCTCTTCTTAAACAGCAGCAACAGTCCCTCAAGATGGGACTCTTTGGACTATGCTTTTGTTTTACTTTGTGAGTGATTTCTATTTATTTGTTTGTTTATTTATTTAAGTTTTTTTGGATCAGGATCCCCTGTAGCTGAGCTGATCTCAAACTTACTATAGTAGAGGAAGACCTTGAATTCCTGATTCTCCTGTCTCTACTTCCCAAATGCTGGGATCACAGTCACCTGATGCCATATCTGGCAAAGACGATACTGTGGCATTGGGTGCTCTGCTCTGCTCTGTTTTGTTTTGTGTGGCTGGGATTGAACTTGAACTACATCCCCAGCCTCTGGGCTTTGTTTAGGGTCTGGAACAAAGTTTTCCCACACACTCTAAGGTGCAGTGTAAGGAAGCTGATGTGGGGCAGCTAGAGGCTCATGGGTAGGTAAAGTCCATGTCCATGCATCTCTTAAGAATTCTTTTTTTGTTACATTTTTGGTGTGTGTGTGTGTGTGTGTGTGTTTGTGTGTGTGTGTGTGTGTGTGTGTGTGTGTGTGTGTGTGTGTGTGTGTATACACCATAGTGCAATGGTGAACCCATGTGCACTATGGGTTCACCCATAGAGGACAACCCATGGAAATCAGTTCTCTCACTCCATCCAGCGGTCCCCACAGCTCTGAGGTCTCTTGTTTTTGTTTGTTTTGTTGTTGTTGTTCTTGTTGTTGTTTGTTTGTTTTGTTTTGTTTTGTTTTATGGCCAAGCGCACTCTCTAACTTCTTCATAACAGAGCCCATCCACCTCTCAGGAGGCCATGTGACTCATGCTAAGCCGATCAGAGGGTCTTGTTTGTTAGGCAGTGCCATCAAGGGAGGGCCACGTGGTGCAAACTGGGCCAAGTCATAGCTTTTCCTCAGGAGCTTCCATTTAGAGCTGGGCAGTCACTCCCCTCCCTTCCTGCCAATGTAGCGCTAAAGGAACCAGCCCTATACCTCTGGGAACATGCCTCCTGCCACTGAAAACACCACTCCTAGGTGGTGAAGGTAGAAACTGGTGTCACACACAAGTCACAGATATCCGATCACATGGCCACAGTGACTTTTCACAAGCAGAGCATTCCAGAAGATACCATTTCCTGGGCTGGTTCAGTGCAAAATTGCTTTGGAATATTTTAGCCCAGTGTGATTTTCTTTGACCCCAGATGGCTATCTCAGGACCAGTCCTCAAGCCCGTGTTGTAGACAGAAAGAAGAGGAAAGAGGCAAGGGTCTGCTAGACCTTTAAAGAGCATTATCTCTCTCACTGGCCATTCCTATATGCAGGGAAAGCTGGGAGACATAGCTGGATCCACCTGTCATACCTCAACAACAAAGAATCTGTTACTAAAAGGAGGAAGGGGCAGGGGATGCTGAGGGGTAAGGGTAGCCAGAGATAGCATGGGGAGAGAAGCAGGGATGAGCAGGAAGCCTCCCTGGTGAACTTCCCAGTCTATCTGCTCTTCTTTGTCCTATGAGCCAACAATATCCTTTTCTTCTTAAGCGGTAGTGAATTGGGTTTCAGGCACCTGCCATCTAGGAATCCCCAGGTTTAGATGACCTAACTCTGGGACTCCTCTGTCTCCCCTGGCTCTCATCACAGGGATTCTCTCACAGATTTCCATGCTGCTCTGAACAGAACCTTTTGGCACCAGTCTCCTCCTTACTCATGCTCCGACTAATAGCACACTGTAATTTCTATGCCAAGTCGTTTCCCGCCCTTTGGGGATCCTGGCAGGAGGCCTGAGGCAGTCCCTGCCCCCACCTCCATTAGATCAGGAACTGATTGTGGGAGATTGTAGGGCATTCCTGGCAGGCCTGGGGAGAGCCCAGAAATGGTGTAGACTTGGGGCAGCTCCCCCACTTAACCCACTCAAAACAGAAGGAAAATTAGACAGTATTTGCCTAAGGCTTTCAAAACTGTTCCCATGCCCATGGCCTGACTCTCAGTGGGAGTGACTCAGGAAGCTGTGAGAGGATGGTCTAAGGCCCACAGTGAGTACAGGGCCATCTACTTGTCCAATAGGAGATAAAGACTGACTCTTTGGTAGTTAGTGTGGTGACAGTTTGTTTATGATGTAACAAATAAAGCTTGCCTGAAGATCAGAGTGCAAAGCTAGCCACACTAGCTAGCCATAGAGGCCAGGCAGTGGTGGCACACACCTTTAATCCTAGCAGTCACATTAGCCATAGAGGCCAGGCAGTGGTGGTTATACACCTTTAATCCCAGCACTCAGGAGACAGAGGCAGAAGGATCTCTGTTAGTTCAAGGCCACCCTGAGCTACATGAAATTGATCCAGTCTAAAAGAGAAAGAGCTCACACAAAAGAGACTTCAGCACTTGGGATCCCATGCCTTTAATTTCAGCACTAGAGAGGGATACAAGGTAGGAGACAGGAGCTCAGTGCAGTCTGTGGTTTGATGGAGACAGATGCAATCTGGAGATGCGGTCTAAGGACAGGATCACTCCTTCGGGTCTGAGCATTGGTAGAGATGAGAACGCTCTAGTGGCTGGCCACTTTGCTTCTTTGCTCTTCAGCTTTAACCCCAATGTCTGTTGTAGGGAGACACTGTAGCCTGCCTCCTAGTAGCCCCTACAGGTGTGCCTGGCCATGCCCATGAGGGCGTGGTCAAGGGAGGTCAAAGATGATGCACGGATAATTCTTAAGGGACCGAGCACACGTGGGTGGCCCTTCTCTCTGGCCACGCTAGCTTGTGGCCTCTGGGCACGCTCTGGCTTGCATTTGGGCTGGTGTTTATCTGAATAAAGAAATCTTAGCCTTACAGACTACGGATCATCATTGAGCACACGCAGCATGCAATACTCAATAGTCTGTCTCTGGTATTTTATTATTCATGCTACAAGTTGGCTGGCTATTTGCCATTGATGGCTTGCCTAGTGAGGAGGAGCAGGGGCAGCCGTGTTCCTCTTTCCAGGGTTCTCAGAGAGTGGGAAGTAAAATGAGAGTCCACTCTTAGCCAAGGTGTCCTTCTGAGCAAACCAATTCCCAAGCAGAGGCTGTGTTTGCTCCAAGCAGCAAGGTGTTCAGAGAAGCCGTTCTGAGCCCAGAGCCAGGCACCACACCCACTTTCCAGCTGAATGCCGTGATGGTGGAGACCTGTTTAATCTCTGAGGCCTTGGAAATCCTACCCATCACCTTAGACAGAGTGTGCCTCTTTGTTCACTCACTGTTCATTCAACCCTTCCTCCATACCCTCGAACATTTCTCAGTGTCTTCTCCTTCAGAAAGGCTGCTGTGTTGAGAAGAGCCCAGGCTTTGGAGTTAGAGACCTGACTTCAGATTCCCACCTAGAGCTGGGCACAGTGACATATGCCAGCAATCCCAGTTCTCATACACTAACATAGGAGGATCACTGGCTAAAGGCAGCCTAGCTACAATAGCAAGACTATGTCTCAAATAAATAACAAATAAACAAAACGAGGAATGTAACTCAAGGAAGAGTACTGTAAATCTCCAAGCACTGTGAAACAAAAGGCAAACAAATCCCCACCGGGTCTTTTCTGCCAGGTACAGTGGTGCACACCTGTAATCCTGGCTACCAGGTGCAGTGGTGCACACCTGCAATCCTGGCTGCCAGGTGCAGTGGTGCACACCTGTAATCCTGGCACTTGGGAGGCAGGGAAAAGAGGATCAGGTCATTCTCACTTCATAGAGATTTTGAATCTTGGTGTCCACGTAAAGGTGGAAGGAGAGAATCTGCTCCACAAAGTTGTTCTTTGAACTCCTCACTTGCACCCAGGGTATGTGTGTGTGTGCGCGCGCGCGCGCGCGCACACACACACACACACACACACACACACACACACTTAAAACAAAACAACCAAATAATCAAATTCTCATTTACCACTTACTAGCAAGAGTGGTAAGCCTGCATGTGTATCTGCATACCTTTGCTTGCCTGGTGCCTGAGGAATCCAGGAGAGGACATTGAATCCCCTGGAACTGGAGTTACAGATGGTTATGAACCTTACATGTGGGTGCTGGGAACTGAACCCAGGTCCTCTGGAAGAACAACCAGTGCTCTTAACTGATGATCCATTGCTCAAGCCTCTGGGGAAGTAGTTTAATCTCTGCATGCCTCCATTTCTCTTTTTTTTTTTCGAGACAGGGTTTCTCTGTGGCTTTAGAGGCTGTCCTGGAACTAGCTCTAGTAGACCAGGCTGGTCTCGAATTCACAGAGATCCACCTGCCTCTGCCTCCCAAGTGCTGGGATTAAAGGTGTGCGCCACCAACGCCCGGCTCCATTTCTCATTTTTAAAATGGGGACAATATCTGAGTGGTGGTGGTACATGTCTTTAATCCCAGCACCCAGAAGGCAGAGGCAGGCAGATCTCTGTGAGTTCAAGGCCAGCCTGGTCTCCAGAGTGAGTGCCAGGATAGGCTCCAAAGCTACACAGAGAAACCCTGTCTCAAAAAACAAAAAACAAAAAAAAAAAAAAAAAAAAAAAAAGAGAGAGAGAGAGAGTATCTCCCTTGCTTGTGAATGTAAAAGAATAGCTAATAAGTCAGGCATGACTATGACTATGTATGGCTACAATCCCAGAATGTGGGAGGTAGAGGCAGGAAGATAGAAGTTCAGGGCCAGCCTCATCTGAATTCAAGGCCAGTCTGGATCACAAGAGACCCTGTTTTCAAAAGAAACAAGCAAAAACCCTAAAGAAGTAAAGAATTTCGAATAGATGCCAACCACAGCAGTTGTCAGGAAATGGTGGCATCCTGGTGCTGCTGGTGCTGGTGGTGGTGACCATGACTCTGGTACTTGAAACAAAAGATGCTCAGGAAGTGGTGGCCACTGTCCCCGTGTTCCTGTGGGTGCTGACTGCCACAGCACAAGAACAGCATTACATGTGACCTCAACATGTGAGAGCTCCCGAAGATGGGGCTGCCTTCCTACATTTTTAGTGATTTTTGTTGTATGGGAGATAAATCCTAGGACTTCCTGCACACTGTACAAGCCATCTCCCTCTGAACCACACGGCCAGCACCATCTCAGTGCAGTCTCCCTCTGAACCACACGGCCAGCACCATCTCAGCAATTATGTCAGTATATGCACAGGGCCCACTACCACAGAGATGCTCAATGCCTGTGAGTGTAATTGTATTTGTCCAGAGGCCTTGGGGCATCCCAGCCTTGACATCCACAAATCTAAGATGGAGATTAGGGATCCTTAGTACCCAAAGCAGGGTGGGTATGAATCCCAAGGTTCCCTGTAGCTTAGGGTATCTTCCATCCTGGGGTAAGTCACCATCTGCATCTCTCTTTCAGCTGCTGCTGGAAAAGACAGATCTTTCTAGCAAACCTTAAGCCTCGTTCAGATGAGCTACCATCACCCACCCCTACTCCATGCTTCCCAGCACAGGAGCAAGCTGGATTCTGCACTCCCTGCCCAACATTTATATTCCCAGCTATTTATAACCCTGGCTTACATCAGTCTAAGACTGACGCTGAATGGGTGGCAAGAAATCTGGCCTAGCAATGATGCAGCAACCCCAGCAGCCGCTGGCACCCGTCAGAGCATTTCGTCTTGCAGACTGGCTTGCTTTCTCTGAATAGGCGTGTGTCTCTCTGGCTGCCATCTTTTGCAGCTCAGGCCATGTTATTTAGGGAAAGGTTAGAACTCTGGTTTAGAATTACCTAAACTGTAGGGGCCCAACCTGTTTTATGGGACCCTGGGAATTCTTTTTCTCTTTCAAACCCCCTCTTGTAGGAAGTGAGAAGGTGGCTTTAAGTTTTCCCAGGGAAGAAGAGGAGAAAATGAACAATGCCCCACAGCTTGAGGAGACCAGAATTTGGGGGAGGGGTAGGCACTATGCCGTCTGCAGTAGCCAGAAAAGACGATGGGAATGCTAGATGCCACCACAATGTGCAGAAGGGCCCAAGCACTGGCTTGCAACCTCAGGGTGGCTACTGCTTAGCTCTGTGCTCTTGGGGAAATTGCTTAACCTCTTTGTCAAATAAGAAGATTATAAACCAGGCTCTCTGTAAGTTCAAAGCCAGCCTGGTTTACAGAGTGAGTTCCAGGACAGACAGGACTACACAGAGAAACCCTGGAGAGAGAGAGGAGAGAGACAGAGAGACAGAAAGAGACAGAGACAGAGACAGAGAGATTATATCCCACTGACAGGGCTGAGAAAGTAGGGTGGCTTTATGTTTGGGTAGCACTGGGGATGGAACTCAGGGCTTTACATGCCCCAAGCAAATGTTCTATCACTGAGCTACGTTGTAGCCATGATGCATGCTTGAGCAATTCTCCACAGCAAGGTGGGTGACACACACTTGCTGCACCTCTCTTTTCCTTACTTCTCTCCAGACACTCCTGGACTATAGGAGGCAAAAAAAGATCTGAATCCATGTCCCCCGTGCTTGAGGGCTGTCACTCAGAGAGGCAATCAACCTGAGGAAGAGCCTTGCCATCGCTCGGCTGGCTGGTGGCTCTCATTCATGTTGTCTTGAGTCACTACTGGTCCCACAGTCAAGGGTGGAAGCTAGTCCAGGTAGGTCCTGAGTGACCACGGAAGCTTCAGCTTAGGGAGGACAGACACACAGGACAGAATAGTATTTAGAGGCTCATAGGAGAGAACATGGCACCAGCTGGGAGTTGAGACCCTGACTTGATCCCAGGACTTGCTGCTGATGATAACTAAAACATGGTCTCCAGGTGGCTTTGTGGCAACTTCAAAACATGACCTGGGTGAAAGCAGGCAGTTTCCTACACACACATAGTTGTAACAGGATTGGAGACAAAGGATGGCCCAAGAGGCTAGCATGTGACTCCATTGGGAAGGCCAGAAGTCACTGAGTGCCATGCCAAACAGAGCAGGCCAAAGCCGGAGAAATGCTGCTCCTGGCCCTCACACTGCCCCCTGATGGCTGGGAGGCCTGGGACAGCCACTTCACATAACTGGAATAAGCCATGTATGTTCCTTGTGTGCAGGAGAACAGATAGACCTGTGTCCCTTTCAGGGACACCCTGCCAGGTGTGGTCAGAGAAACAGAGACTGGTCAGCTGCCCTGTTTCCTCACACTAGACCAGACCACAGCTTGGGGTGCCAGAGGCTGCTTGGTGTAGAGGAAGAAGACTCCAGCTCAGTAAGCTGGGACCCTCAGGCTCCTACTTTCCTTTCTGAGCCACAGGGTCTCCATCTGCATGAGGTGTGTGGTGATGGTGGTGGGGGCATAGAGGGAAGAAGGAAAAGAAGAAGGGACCGAAGGAGACACCCCAAAACCATTCTAGGCAGAGGCAGAATATTTTGAAAAACCAAACCCACTGGCAGAACAGTACAGCATGGTCAGAGCTGAACACACTGGCATTTCCGTGGCAAGGAGGGAATGGGCCGGCAGAGTCACCCCACCCAGCCCTTCTCCCTGCTTTCAATTTCTGTCACAATGTGGTACCAGCTCCCCAAGAGGGGCGGGCAGCTGTGATGTTGGCTGCTAGCCCATGCCAAGCTCCAAATCAGAAGCAGGCCCACCCTGTCCCGAAGCAGCCACTCACCTCCTCCCATCCCTGCCCTTCCGTGACTCTCGACTCTCTTTGTGTCCCGTATCTAGGAGCAGCTCCCTCTGACTGGAGAAAACTCCACAAACTCCTTGTCCTGTGACTACATATCTCAAATTGCTTGGGTTCCCCGGAGTTTTGAGTGACCCTCTAGCCATGTGTCCCTGCTTCCCAGCCTCACCTGACACTTCAAAAGGGCAAAGGTAGGACCAATGGAGGAAGCAAAGAAGGAGGGCTAGCCTGATGCCCTAGCTCTGCTGTTGGACCTTAAGGGACAGCCAGGGTTCTCTGTCCACAAGATATGGGCCTGACTACATTACTCAACAGGAAGTGGCCCAAGAAGCCTGCTTCAAGGGCTGCTATCTCAGAAGCCAGCTCTGCAGCAGTACCCTCCTCCTGGGAAATTTAGCTTTCCACTCTAACACCTCCACCCCCCACCCCAGAGCAGATAGGTCCAGTTGAATGAGTGCTTGCTCTGTCATCCACTGTTCTCTGAGCTTATGCTGTATCTCACTCATCTTCACCACAACCTTTTGAAGTCACCTCCTACACATGTGGAAACTGAACTGACTTATTCCAGGTCACACAAATATCAAAGGAAAGATTTGAACCCAGCAATTCTAATTTCAGACTTGCATTTTGATCAATGTCCCATCCCAGGAAAGCTGTCTAAGGCAGTAAACAGAACTGTCTTCTCAATCCGGATGGACCTTATGCAAAGGGAAGCCCTGCCACTGACACCAGAACTTAAGACATTCTGGAATTTTGAGCATACAGATAAGAGAAGAAAGTCAGGCTGGTGTGAAAGAAAGCAAGGGTGAGAGTGGCTTAGGCCTGGTTCTGAAGGCCAGCTCTGCAATTATCTGACCAACAGGGTGTGTGTGTGTGTGTGTGTGTGTGTGTGTCTGTGTGTGTGTCTGTGTGTGTGTCTGTGTGTGTGTCTGTGTCTGTGTCTGTGTCTGTGTCTGTGTGTCTATCTGTGTCTGTAAGTTTGTGAGTGTATGAGTGTGTGCTGTAAGTGTGTAAGTGTGTGTGTGTGTGTGTGTGTGTGTGTGTGTGTGTGTGTGCTTCAGCTTAGAAAGAAATTTACTGGGTACTTTGAACAATGGGACAAGGGAGAATGGCAAGTTACTCTTTGAGCATTAAAAATAAACACTCAGGCAATGCATGGTGGTGCACACCTTTAGTTCCAGTAATTGGGAAACAGAGGCAGGCAGATCTCTGTGAGTTCAAGGCCATCTTGGGCTACATAGCAGGTTCTGAGACAGACAGGACTACATAGAGAGGAGAAAGAGAGACCCTGTCTCAAAAAAAAAAACAAAATTAAATAAATAAGCAATCAGGGTTAGGCATGGTGGTGTTTGCCTTTAATCCTGGCTGGCCAAGAATTCTCTATATAGAGTAGGTTGGCCTTGAATATTCAGAGGTCTGCCTGTCTCTATGTAGAGCACATTGGCCTTGAATACACAGAGTTCTGCCTGTTTCTGCCTTTGAGTATGGAGATCAAAGGCACCCACTACCACCAATGTCTGTGAATGGAGATATCTCTCAAGAATGAAGATGAGTAAGGGCTGGGGAGATGGCTCAGAGGTTAAGAGCATTGGCTGCTCTTCCAGAGAACCCAGGTTTTCTTTCCAGAACCCACATGGCATTCAAAGCATTTATAACTCCACTTCTAGGGGATCCAATGCCCTCTTCTGGCCTCTGAGAACAGTAGGCCCACCCAAAATGCACAGGCAAAACACTCTGACACATTCAATTATTTTTTAAGATTTATTTATTTATTATGTATGCAGTGTTCTGTCTGCATATATATATGCAGGCCAGAAGAGGGCACCAGATCTCATTATAAATGGTTATAAGCCACCATGTGGTTGCTGGGAATTGAACTCAGGACCTCTGGAAAAGCAGCCAGTGCTCTTAACCTCTGAGCCATCTCTCCAGCCTGACATATCCAATTTTAAGAGAGAGAGAGGGAGAATGAATGAATGAATGAACGAATGAATGAATGAAGAATATGAAAAGCAGCAAGATGGCTTAGCAGATGACAATGCTTCCTGTCAACCCTGGAGACCTGAATTGGATCCCCAGGTCCATAGAGTGAAAGGAGACAACTGATTCCCAAGTTGTCCTCTGACCTCCACATGTGAGCTGGGCTATGTGTGAGTACACAGAAATAAATAAAATGTGACTTTAAAACTTTTAAAAGAATCCATTACTTAGGGTTTGGGTCTTAGCGCCACATAAAGCTTGGGTAGTGGCGGATGCCTGGAATCCCAACACTGAAGCCCAGGAGGAGGATCAGAAGTCCAAGGCCATGCTACATAGAGTTACAGCCATGCTACAATACATAAGACCCTGTCTCAAAAAACAAGGAAGGAAAGAAAAGAAAGAAAAACGTGAAAAATTGAAGATGTCATGGGGTGGGGGGGACTGAGAGAACTCACTGCCCAAAGCCCTATGTGGCCTTATTAAAGCACACATCTTCAGAGCAGAACAAAGTGACCAATAGCTGGGTATCGTTGTGTGACTATTCTTCCTCTGAATCTCTTTAAATAGTTGCTACTATTTGAAGAGTTCGGCATAGCACTGCCCTGTGCAGTTTATGGTTTGTGGAGTTTTAACACATGTGACAGTAGCAGCATAAAGACCTGGAAGGCAGTAAACAGCAGAAAACAGTGATGCAATATTAACTCCAGTAGTCTGTGAAACCACTAAACCACTAGAGAAATCACTAAAATTGCCCAGAAACAATACATACATTAAGGCCCAGTGTGGTTATGCATGCCTCTAATCCCAGAACTCTGGAGGGAGACAAGGAGTTTGAGGCCAGCCTGAACCGTAGAGCAAAACACTGTTTAAAAAAGAAAAGGAAAAATAAAACAAGGAATTCTTTTTTTAACTTATGGGTATTATGAGTTTCTGTGAACACATGTGAATCACATGTGTTCAGGAGCCCACGGATGGCAGAAGAGGGGGTGGGATCCCTCAGAGCTGGAGTCACAGACGGTTATGAGCTGCCAATGAGGGTGCTGGGAATGGAACCAGGGTCTTCTGCAAGAACAGAAAGCATGCTGGACCTCTGAGCTGCCTCACCAGCCAAAGGTGAGGAATTCTAGAGATTTTCAAGTAAATTTGGAGACAACGAAGTCGTGCTCATCTATAAGCAGGCTCAAAGTCATACTCAGTGCTGTCATGAGATGGAGAGGTAGGGCAGGGTGGCAGTAGCTGTGGGGTGGAGGGAGCTGGCTAATGTTGCCTGGTCACAGTGGAGGGACAGCCCCTTCACTTACCCAGGCCTCACTCAGCCTTGCTCTGCCTGCCTGGATCTCACAGTTTAGAAGGCCTCCAGCCCTTCTGCTCGCCCTTGTTTCCCATATCATCACCTGTACTTAACCAAGTGCCCGGGCAGGGCAGAGCAGCTGCATTTCTCTGATGAGTTTGTGTGGACAGTTTCCACAGCTCTGGGCTGCCAGGCTGCATCAGCTTCTCTACTCCCTGGCTCATGTCAGCTCTACATACAAGCCCCTGTTTGCCCTGCCCACGGATCTGGGTCTTCAGGCATAAGCAAAGCAGTGGAGAGAGAAGAAAGCAGCCAGAGCTAGGGAGTTGCAGACCCTCCTGCTCTCAGCAGTTCCTTTGGCTCCTGAGGTCCTGGCCATAGTAAGGATTCTTCTGAAAGATTCTCCTTAGCCATGAAGATGAGTCAACTGACTCAGCCATTCATTCATTCATTTATGCTTTCATTCATTCTGTACCATGGACCTACTCGCTAGCAGACACTGGGAATACAGAAATGGGAAACCAGTATCCTACCCACATCCAAACTCCCAGTTGGCTAGGGGCAGACACATTCTGTGGTTATAGCACTAGTGTTTGCGGGCAGGTGCCTGGTGGTAGCAAGTACATGCTGTGGAAACAGATGATGGTCATAGAGGGAGGTTCCTAGAGGAGGGGCAGCACTGTGGTGAATGCTTAGGGTGAGTAGAAGCTAGCCAAGAGACAAAGGGGGACCAGCCTGCATGGTGGTGCTATATCCATGATCCCAGTGTCCAGGCCAGGGCTGGAGAGATGGCTCATCAGTTAAGAGCACTGGCTGCTCTTCCAGAGCTCCTGAATTTGGATCCCAGAAACCACGTGGTGGCTCATAAACATCCATAGTGAGATCTGGTGCCTTTTTCTGACATGTAGGTGTTAGACCCCCGGAAAACTCAGGCCTCCAGGGTCTCAGCCCAGGATCGAGGTCACCCCCAATCACCAGGCAGATTCAAAAGCTTGCTGCAAACAGTATGAGGCTTTATTATTGTTTAATGAGCTAACCCCATGTTAGCATGGCAGATGGCTAGCAAAGACAGCTCGAACCGGCTGCAGAGAGATCTTGTAGGGCAGTGTAAGGGGAGTGTCTAGGGGTACACAGAGGCTCAGGATTGGTGTGCCTCCAGGCTTGAAGGGTTTGCCTTGTGTTGATTGGCCAGTTGGTTGTTATGGCCCATAGGCCCTCCCAGGGTGGTTACTATGCTCTGTGCATCATTGCTGTGCACTTGTCAGTAAAGCACACCCAGAGCCGTAAAGCATAACTCCACCAGCTAACTTCTGATTGGTTCCTTGCCACAAGGCAGGCATCTGATCTCTTAGTGACCAAGGCAAGGTCATGGCAAGCACGTGTTACTGTCATGGCTGCCGAATTGGGGAGCTGGACCCTTCATAGGCAGAATACTGTATACATAATAAATAAATAAATCTTAAAAAAAAAAGAGGTTCGGGTCAGTCTGGGATGTGTTCCAAATCTGGAAACCTGTTTCCAGACAGACACTGTCTCAGAACCAACTATCTGCATTGGTGGCTTTTTTTTTTTTTTTGTCATATATGCCTGTCTGAAGGTGTCAGACTTGTAGTTACAGACAGTTCTTAGCTGCCATGTGGGTGCTGGGAATTGAACCCAGGTCCTTTGGAAGAGCAGTCAATGCTCTTAACCACTGAGCCATCTCTCCAGCCCTCAGAACCAACTATATTAGTACTTTTCTTATTGCTGTGACAGAATGTCCCACAAGAAGCAACTATAGGGAGAGAGGGTTCTATTTGGCTCACAGTTTGAGGAGATACGTTCCATCATGGCAGGAAGGAATGGCAACAGTAGCGGGAAACACCTGGTCACATTCATCTATAGTCAGGAGGCAGAGAGTGAACAGGAAATGGGCCAGATTATAAAACCTCAAGGCCCACCCCCAGTGACCCTACTTCCTCCAGCAAAGGTCTACCTTCCAAAAGTTCTACAACATTCCCAAACAATGTCATCAGTGTTCTTGAGTCTGGGTGGGTGTGGGGACACTTCACATTCAAATCACAGCACTGAGCAAACAAGCAAACAGAAGGCAGGCAGGCTATTGAAAAGAGGGCCCACTTGTACAAAGGTTACAGGGCAGCCGGGCGTGGTGGCTCACGCCTTTAATCCCAACACTCTGGAGACAGAGGCAGGAGGGTCTCTGTGAGTGCGAGGCTAGCCTGGTCTACAAATAGAGTTCCAGAACAGCTGTTGAAGGGACCAGCTTCCCTTTCGGCAGCCATAACAGCCTAACACGTGCTTGCCATAAACCTGCCTTGGTCACTTAGAGGTCAGATGCCTGTCTCGTGACAAGGAACCCATCAGAAGTTAGTCACTAGAAAGTCAGATGCCTGTCTCGTGACAAGGAGCCAATCAGAAGTTAGCTGGTGGCGCTATGCTTTACGACCCTGGGTGTGCTTTACTGACAAGTGCACAGCAATGATGCAGAGAGCATAGCAACCACCTTGGGAGGGCCTATGGGCCATAACAACCAGTTGACCAATCAACACAGGGCAAACCCTTCAAGCCTGGAGGCACACCAATCCTGAGCCTGTGTGTACCCCTAAACACTCCCCTTATGCTGCCCTATAAAGATCTGTGCGCAGCGGCTTCAAACTGTCTTTTCTAGCCATCCGCCATGGCAGGTTAGCTCGTTAAATTACAATAAAGCCTCGTGCAGTTTGCAGCAAGCTCTCGAATCCGCCTGGTGATTGGGGTGACCGAAGTCGTGGCCTGGGACCCCGGATACTTGAGTTTTCGGGAGTCTAACACTGTTACACAGAGAAAACCTGTCTCAGAAAAACCAAAAACCAAAACAAAACCAAAAAAAAGACAAATAAAGGAACAGGGCTGGTCTATATAGCCTATACCTCTGGGCCTATGCAAGACTTCACGATCCTGCATGCGAGGGAAAGATGGCTGGCAAGGAGACTACAGAGGGTGGCAGGAACCAGATGACGACACATCAGGTGGTGGGGAATTTCTGTCATTTGCTTAGTCCTTCAGCCTTCATCATCTATTGTAAGTCAGATTGCTCCAGACACTCCTGGGCAGTTCTTGATGACTGGAAGTCCTCCCCATTTCAGGCCTGTTCGTCCTCAGTTTAACATCTCCAATGCTTGTTAAGGAGCAGCCTGGTTGAAGGCACTGTCCTCAAGACAGCCATCAAGCGCCTGACGGTAGTGTTCATCGTCTCTCTGCACCCTGCCTGGGTGTGTTTTGGCATCTTCTTCTGGTCTTCGGGAATCCAGGCAGAGATGAGGCTGTCCACACTTCTCCACCCAGTTTGATGGTTATCCACTCATTTTTTTTTTTTTAGCTATATTAATCTATTTTTTCAGATGAGGTCTCATGTATCCTATGCTGGCCCTGAACTCTCTATTTAACTATATATGACCTTGAACTTCTAATCCTCCTGCCTCCACCTCCTGAGTGCTGGGGTTACGGGTGTGTGCGCCTAATCCCATTTGTGTAGTGCCAAGGCTCGAACCCAGAGCTTTGTGCATGTGAGTCCAGTACTCTACCAACAGAGCTACACCCACCCCGAAGCTGTCTATCAGGACCCTTCAGTCAGCTCCCTCAAACCTCTATGTTCAACTCTCATAGTGGCCATAGCAAACCACCACAGAATAGTTCAAACTCCAGAATTTATTCTCTCAGTTCCAGAGGCCAAAATTCCAAAGGCCTGAGTCTGCAGGTCTGCTGTCCTGATGCTCTGATTGGGGACCTCCTCACCTGTGCCTGGCTTCTACACTTGTGGGCAATTAACTAGCGATGTTCTTTGGCCTGTATTCATCCCTCTAATCTGCCTTTATCTTTACTGGTCTCTCTCTATGTGGCCATATTTCTGCATTGACTTCCTTCTGTGTGTATCTGTCCATATTTTCGTAGAAGGTATCAGTTCCTAGGCTTCTGGTCTACTATTACCTTGTCTTAACTTGACAGTATTAACAAAGACCCTCCCTAGTTCCAAACGTAGTCACATTGATGTGCACGTGTCTTCTGGAGGAGGCAATCCAATTCCACTCCAAATGCAGCTGAAATCAGCGTAACAGCAGGAAACTGCCCAGCAATTGTCATGCATGGGGACAAAATTATTTATATCCGAGCTATGAAGAAAATCAGGGGCAGAATGCACAGGAATCCGAGAAGGTCTGCTGCCCTAGGCTTGGGGACAGAGCCCAGACGGAAAGCTGGTTTGTTTTCAGTCACCAGACTGTTTTGTGCTTTTCCTGGCTGCTCCTTCTGCCCTGCAGCCAGCAGGAGGGAAGGCGGTGCTCAGAGGAAGGAGCCAGAAGAAGCTCTGCTGACCATGTGTGTATGAGCCCTGGGTGGTCCCAGCTCTGCAAGATGCTGTCTGTGGTCATCCATACCACCGCTGACCTCATCTGGGAGGCAGCAATTCAGTCTGCAGCGGGCAGATCCTTAGCTGGGATAATGGGAAGGACAGGAATGTTTCTCAGAAGGAAAAAAGATATAGGAAGATTTCCTGGCAAAGCATGGTTCTGTTCTTTGTCAGAGCCACCGACTGCCCAGTGTGGGGGCAAGGCAGTCTCGATACCCTAGGACTTCCGAGCCTTCATGGACCCCAGGACAGAGTGGCTTTGCAGAGAGAGCTACCCAGAGTTAGTGGGTGAGATTCAAGTCAGCTCACCCTGGCCATAGGTGTCGCCCTATGCAAGAAGACAGGGACGAACTCTTACTGTTGGCTACTCTGGCCTCCCGTGGTGGTTTGGATGAGGATGGTTCCCATAGGTTCATATATTGGAATATTTGGTCCTGAAATGGTGGAACTGTTACAGAAGGATTGAGAGGTGTGGTCTTGTTGGAGGAGGTATATCACTGGAGATAGACTTTGAGGTTTCAAAAACCCATACTATCCCCAATATGCCATATATATATATATATATATATATATATATATATATATATCCCATATACCTACATATATAGACATACATATATATAGTGGGGATATATCTGTATATAAACATATATGTGTATATGTATGTATGTATCCACACTATCCCCAATATCCACAATATCCCCAATCTCTCTACCTCACATTTGTATCTCAAAATGTAAGTTCTCAGCTACTGCTCCAGTGCCATGACTGCCTGCCTGTTGTCATGCTCCCTACCACAACAGTCATGCACTCACCCTACTTAAACCGTAAGCCCCACTGACCTCTTTCCTGTAAGTTGCTTTGGTATAGTGTCTTATTGAAGCAATAAAAAAGTAACTAAGACACCCCACCTCCCACATCCTGTAGCAATTCTCCTTGGTGTTGTTAGAAGTCTGCCTTCCTGCTGTCAGTCTCTGAGGTCTGGGCATGTGGTGGGTGGCACCTTGGATCATTGGCATAGTACCTTCCTCTTACTATGGTGACTGTGTAGTGGTTTGAATTGGAATGGTCCCATAGACTCATGTGTTTGAATACTTGGTCTTTAGGGAGTGGTACTATTAGGAGGTGTGGCCTTGTTGGGGTAGGTGTGGCTTTATTGGAGGAAGTGTGTCACAAGGGGGTGGGCTTTGAGGTCTCAGAAGCTCAAGCCAGTTCTTTTCCTGCTGTCTGTAGAACTCTGAGCTCTTTCTCTAGCACCAAGTCTATCTGCATGCCACCATGCTTCCCACCATGATAATGGACTAAACCTCTGAAACTGTATTAAATGAACCTGATTAAATGTTCTCCTTTATGAGTTGCCATGGTCATGGTGTCCCTTCTCAGCAATAGAAACCCTAACTAAGACAGGCTGGTTAAGGAACACGCCAGTGTCCTGAGCCAGTGGTGAAGGTACAGCTCCCACTGACTTTAGTAGTGTAAGGGCCTGAACCTTCAGCTACCAGGCCATCCTAAGAAATGGCTACCTGCAGGCAACATGGTGCCAAGTCCAAGGAAGGAAGAACCAAGAGACAAGGCGAATTCAAAACTAACCATGCCTGAAGCCAGGTCCCCCACAATCTGATTTTCAGCCCCAGCCCCAGCGAGTTCCCTTGTTTGATCAGGCCTCATTGAGTTCATAGTAAAAATATTCTAATAAAACTGCTTTGGAGCCAGTGCCAGGATAGGCTCCAAAGCTACACAGAGAAACCATGTCTTGAAAAACCAAAAAAAAAAACAAACAAACAAACAAAAAAAAAAACTGCTTTGGTAACACTCATTTCCATGGGTGACTGAACGGACTAGGTTATTAGCTTATGAGGTTTTTGAGGAAAGGTGCTGTCTTATTCACATGTCTAACCCTGATAGCTGACCTCCATGGAGCTCAAATGTTCATGGAATGAGTAACTATTATGTGCACAAGCCCCTAAAGCTATAAGGTTTTGTTTTTTTGAGACAGGGTCTCATGTACCCCAGGCTGGCTTTGAACTGTTTACTCAGCAGAGGATAGCATTGAACTTCTGAGGCTTTGAGTTTCTGGGGTTACAGACAAGCATTACCACACCCAGCTTATGTATTGTTGGCTATCTATGGCTGGGGATGGAACCCAGGGCTGCATGTATGCTAGACAAGTGCTTTATCGAATGAGCTTCCTCCTCAGCTCCATAAGGTTCTCAACCGTTTTGCCTGGGAGGCCAGAAGAGGACATCTGATCCCCTGGAGGTGGATTTACAGGAGTTTGTTAGCCACCTGATGGGGGTTCTGGGGGCTGAACTGGGGTCTTCCGAAAGAGCAGTAAAAGCTCTTAACCACTGAGCCATCTCTTCAGCCCCCCCCCCCCGCAAAAAAAATTCTTAATGGAGGCTGGTTAAGGGTCTCCTACAAGCAGGAATGACAGAAGCACACACCTTTAATCTCAGCACCTTCAGTCTCACCCTGGCCTCCTGCTCCCAGGTTTCTCTCTAGACCGCAGTTAAGAACATAGTAGTCTCTTCCAGCAGAACCTGGGCCATCCTCCACCTTCACTCTTGAGCTGCCTCCCTCTTTTCCATTTTTTTCTCCTCTCACTACAGTACTTAGGCTAGGCCAGGACTCACTGTTCTTAAACTTGAGGTCCTCCTGAGTGCTGAGATTACAGGCAAGAGCTTCCCCTCCTGGCCCCCTTTACTTTTCCCACCTCTGAAGTAGGTCCACATGGCTGATAAGGAAGAGGCCAGTGGTTGGCTGCTATCTCTGCCAGGAACACGGGGCCTTCCTGAGCAACGCCTGTTTACCGAGCTGACTCTCCATTGTCCTCCCCGGCCGGCTTCCCTATCTGGCTCCTCGATGGATGTCTTTCAGTGACGCTTATGCTGTAGACTGCACAGGTTGGTTTGCAGGTCTGGTTCCCTGACCGAGTGTGGGCTCCCGGAGGCCACAGGCTGTGAGCTATTGACCTTAACACACCTAGAGCTTTTCAGCTGTGGGTGATTAAGAAGTGGGTCTTGCCGGAGTGATGGCACACATTTGGAATCCCAGCTCTCAGGAGGCAGTGGGAGGAGGACTGTAAATCTGAGGCTAGCCTGGACTACATATCAAGACCGTGTCTCAGAAAACCAAGGACTGGGTTGTGGCTCAGTATATGTTCTTAGCATATACAGGGCCTTGGGTTTCTCCACCACAGGAGGAGAGAAATCATGGGTCCTTGAAGTACAAATAAAAGAAAGAAAAACATGGGAAAGAGGAAGGGGAGGGAGTGGAGGGGAGAAGGACTAACTTGCCTTTTGCCTTCCCCACATTTGCATCCCAGAGTTTACCACTTTAAACATCCGCCCTTCTATGGGGAGGGAGTAGGTCAACCAGGAGAAACCCTGGGCTGGGCCAGCTGTGTGTGAGCGTCATCTGGACCCCACCCCTGACCACAGCACTACACCCTGTTTCTGCTCATTCTGTTTTTGCTGTTGGAAATTTTATTATGAGATAATACACATGGCTTCCTCCCCCAAACCATAGGTGGACAGTTGGGTGTCTTTTTGAAGTGAACACACTCATGATAACAGCACTATACTATGAAAGATGCTGTGAACGGATTCCCAGCGTGTGTCTCCTTCAGTCCCTGCGACACACAGGGTGAGCACCCTTCAGACACTCCACTAGTGACACCTCTGCCTCATGCTTCACATACCCTGAAGAATACAACAAGCATTTTTCTGAATCTGACATCTTTCCTTTAATGCTGTGACTGTGGGAGTCATTTAGCTGGGGAATTATACATTCCTGTTGTGTAGAGGACTTATACTTCTCTACACATGACCTCTTTGGACCTAAGAACATTTCTACACATCCCTAGATAGATAAAATGGGTATTCAAGCATTTACTGATAACCAATCATAGAGCGATTAATGGCCAGCCCAGAACTGGAGTTTATTAGGAAGATTTTTCTTTTGTTTCATTTGAGACAGGATCTCTCTCTGTAGCCCTGGCTGTCCTGGCTCTCCCTGTGTAAATCAGGCTGGCCTTGAACTCGCAGGGGAGGGGGGTCTGCCAGTCTGGGTCAGTTGGTTAAGGTACTTGTTGACAAGGCTGATAACCTGAGTTCAATCTCTGGGACCCACAAGACTGAGGGAGAGAACAGACTCCTACAAGTTGTCTTCTGCCTACCATATGGGGGCTGTCGCATGCGATCAGACACATATGCACACACCCATAAATAAGTAATTTAAAAAAGGATTAAATTTTGGCTGTAGATCTGATACCACAGGACCTAGATCATCTTCAGTGTTTTTCATAATCAATTGATAGTTCGAAATTTTTTAATTAAGAAACTTGATTTATTTTATGTATGTATGTATGAGTGTTTGCTCACACGTGTGTCTCCATACCACATGTGTGCCTGGGAGCAGGGGGAGGCCCTGACAGGGCATGTACAGGGCTATGGCCCCTCAGACCCATGTCCTGGAAAGTAGGTTCGGCTCAGGGGTAAAGTGTGGACGAAGGGAGAGCAAACAGAGATGTGTGGCCATGTCCTGTGGCTTCATGGAGGGCAGGCTGTAAAGTGCCAAAACAGAAGAAAAACGGGGGCGGGAGGTGGGGAGGCTGGAAGTAACTTGAGAGGGACAGTTGGGGACTGAGGAGGCAGGAAGCTTTGGAGGGATGTGCAGTCAAGAGAGGCCTTGAAAGCAGCAGGGGAGGGGGCTGCTTTTTAAGCTTTGCTATCTTGGCTCTGAATCCCCTGTCACCATTTCCTCAGGCTAGAATGACAAAGAACCACAAACTGTGTGGGGAAAAACAAACAAACAAACAAACAAAAAAGCAGACACAGAGCTTCTCAGGGTTCTGGGGACAAGTCTGAAATCCAGGTGTGTTCTGGACCACACGCCCTCAAGTCTTGCCTACCTTCCCCTGCTTCTGATGGCTTCCATATATTCTAGAGGCAGGCCGCATCTCAGCCCTGTGGTCCGCGGTAGGACCCATGGAGAATGAGGAAGCAAGTAAGTGCTCTGCCACTGAGCTACAGGCAATACCGGTGTCATGCTCCTTTGAAGTCTCTAGTGTTAATGGCTGCCCAAGTCTACCCACCTGCTTCCTTTGGTGGCTTATACTTCGGTATCATAACTAATGTGCTTGCCAAACCCCAGGTAATTCCCCTCTGTCTTCCTCTAAAGTCTTTACAGTTTTAGCACTTAGAATTTTGAGGGATTGGTTGTTTTCTTTTTGACAGTGTTTCAGGTTGACCTTGAACTCTATGTACCAGAAGATGACCTTGAATTCCTGACCCTCCTGCCTCCTGCCCAAAAGTTGCAGGCATGTGCCACAATGCCTGCCTCTTATAGTTACTTTTTTATGCCTACCCAGTATTTTGAGTCTGATAAGCCGAGAAGGGTCCTCAGATGAACACGTCAGTGATACATTGGTCATGGGGCAGAGCTCCCTCCCCTTGCCCTGTCTGAGTTCCTTGAGGCCAAGCTCTTTGGGGCTGTCATTTGAGGTGGGAGTGCTCCAAGTGGAAGCCAGTTCTCACACACAGCTGGGAGACACCGGGAGGTGAAGACCACAGTGCAAAGGAGAGGCCAGAAGTCGAGATGTGGGCTCTTCAGGCTCCAGAGAGCAGAACAACTGGATGGAACATGTGGTCAAAAGAGAGAAATTCCCTTCAGAACAGCTGAGCAAAATCATTGCTGTTGCCATCACCACCACCATCATCACCAGCATCACCATCACCAGCATCACACCCCACCATCTCAGTGATGGACCTCCACCACCATCACCATCACCATCACCAGCATCACACCCCACCATCTCAGTGATGGACCTCCACCATCACCACCATCACCATCACCAGAATCACACCCCACCATCTCAGTGATGGACCTCCACCATCACCATCACCATCACCAGCATCACACCCCACCATCTCAGTGATGGACCTCCACCATCACCACCATCACCATCACCATCACCAGCATCACACCCCACTCAGTGATGGACCTCCACCACCATCACCATCACCATCACCAGCACCAGCACCACACCCCACCATCTCAGTGATGGACCTCCACCATCACCATCATCACCATCACCAGCACCACACCCCACCATCTCAGTGATGGTCAACACATCTGGCCAAGCATCAGTGGACACAGGAAACAACCAGAACTCTACTAATAGCAGCGAGTAGGAGTGAAGATCGTCAGGACTGCTTTGGAAACTGTAGCTGTGCCGGTGCCTTGCCCTTGATTCAGCAGCTGCATTCCTAGGTCACATCCGGTGTCAGTGAGCAGCTGGGTGTATTTAATCCCCCCACTCAGGAGGCAGAAGCAAGTGGATTTCAGTGAGTTCAAGACCAGCCTGGTCTACATAGCAAGTTCCATACTAGCCAGAACTACACGGTAAGACATTGTTTCAGCCACCAAACACACCACACACACACACACACACACACACACACACACACACACACACACACACACCAATGTCAGTGAGCACCATAAACTCCCCACTTTCAAGAATGTTCACTGCAGCTGTATTCTTAATAGGCAAAATCTGGTGGAAATCTAGCATCCACCTACAACAGAATGAATGCATCGTGGTATATTTGTATCATGGGATGTCATCCCGTCCAGCTTCTTATACTGTGGCTTATGACCCCGTATGGGTCACATGGCTGAATGTCAGAACTGGCAATGGTGAAAGCTTTCTGAAAACACAATGGCCAAAAATTAATGGAAAATCAAAGGAGTGACTGATCCAAGGTGTTTCTGATAGCATTTATCCGCGTCACATTGTGTGACTCCAACACAGACTTCTTCTGGTCACACTGTGGGTGCCTGAAGGAACTCGGAGTTGAGGTTACTTTACTGTGCTCTGCTCTGTGGAAACAATGGTTCCTTTGGGGAAAACAGAGACTCACTATTTCCCTACCCTCATTCCTCAGCATTCAGTAGCATTGTGGTGTAGCTTTAGATTCTTTTATGTTTGAAAATTTAGTTTTAAAAATTGCTGTTTGAGCTGGGTGGCGATGGCTCAGCCTTTAATCCCAGCACTGGGGAGACAAGGGCAGGCAGATCTGAGTTCGAGGCCAGCCTGGTCTACAGAGAAAGTTCCAGGACAGCCTCCAAAAGCAGCAGAGAAACCCTATCTCGGGGGGGGGGGGGGAAATGCTGTTTGAGGGTTTGGAGTGATGGCTCAGTGGTTAAGAGCACTCGTTCTTGCAAAGGACCTGGTTTTGATTCCCTGACCCATCTCCACTTCCAGGGGATCCGATACCTTCCTCTGATCTCTATGAGCACCAGGCACACGGGTGCTGCATAGGCATACATGTAGGTAAAATACCCATGCACGTAAAAAATAAAACTAAATCAATCTTGAGAAGACAGACCGATTGTCTTACTCCTGCTGCTGAGGTTTAGGCAGCAGGAGCCATGGCAGGTTTATAGCAGAGGTGCCAGGACCCTGCTGTGTGGACACAGACGCTGAGGAGCAACAGAAGCAGGGGCATCCTTAAGGAGACGATTAACTCTTGGTGACCAAACAGGAGATCAAGGATGTAGACGGACGGGCATGGCTTCAGAGCTGATGAGAAGCAAGAGGGATATATTTTGAAAGTAAAGACAGCCGGGTTTGGGGATGGATTGGATGTGGCAAATGAAACCAGGAAAAGAAGAGCAGAGATGGAGCTGGTTACAGGAATGCTGAAATCCCAGCTCTTGAGAGGTGAAAGATGAAAATGGCAAGTTTAGGCTATCCTGGGCTACATACTGAGACCTGATTTTTTTTTTAAAAAAAGAAGAGGGGCTGGAGAGATGGCTCAGGGGTTAAGAACACTGACTGTTCTTCCAGAGGTTCTGAGTTCAATTCCCAGCAACCACATGGTGGCTCACAACCATCTGTAATGAGATCTGGTGCCCTCTTCCGGCACGCACTGTATACATGATAAATAAATAAATAATTCAAAAAAAAAAAAAAAGGAGAGGAAGAAAAGGAAGGAAGGGAGGGAGGGGAGGAGAGGAAAGGAAATGGAAACACAACAAAGAAGGAGAAAGGGAAGGGAAGCAGAGGGGAGGAAGGGAGGGGAAGGAGGGAAGAAGGAGATATTGGTGGTTGTGACAGTGTCAGTATGAGTGTTTTGATCTGAGTGACTGGGAGGTTGGAGTTGCCACTTCTGAAGACAGCACAGAGTACTGGGGAAGGTATGGGGGTAGGAGGTACAGAAGTTTGGGGTTGGACCTGTTAGTTTGAGATGCCCCTTGGAGATTTTAAGGTGGCAGGGTATCACAGATTATGTGGAGAAGCCAGGGTCTGGGAGCCTGCCCATGAACTTGAAGCCCTTGCAGGATGGCTGGCAGGACCTCCTGGTTGGACTCCCTAGGACCTTAGGGCTCCAGCAGCATCCTGATATCCTTTGGATCAACCAGCCTCCAAGAAGCAAGACCCCATCTGGGCCAAAATGTTATTGTTTTGTTTAAAAAGAAGAAAAGAGAAATGTTGATAAGACTATAAGTTTATTATAAAGGCCCGGCAGAATGGGGAGACTAAGAAGAGGAACAGGGGTAAATGGCTGACCACCATGGCCAGTCGCCATAGAGAGACAGAGCGGGGAAACAGAGAGAGTGGGAACAGAGAAACAGAGAGACAGAGAGACAGAGAAGGGACAGAGAGACAGAGAGAAACAGAGAGCGTAAATGGGCAGGGACTTATCTTTTAAAGGGGTCCTCTGCACCTGTGTGTAAACTTAGTTCCCATGGAACCTTGGGCTGACCAGGGTACTGCCTGTTTCACCAGGTAACAGGGGCAGGCCAGCATAATGCCTGAACCTTTCAATCCACACCTCACAAAGTCTCCCATCCCCAACCGGGAGGCAGTGGTGCACACCTTTAATCCCAGCACTCAGGAGGCAGAGGCAGGCAGATCTCCATGAGCTGGAGGCCAGCCTGGTCGACAAGAGCTAGTTCCAGGACAGCCTCCAAAGCCACAGAGAAACCCTGTCTCAAACCCCACTCCGCCAAAAAAAAAATCTCCCAACTCCCACAAACACAGACCATCAGAACACAGCTAAGCCACAGGACAAGCTATTGCAGAAAGGGTGGTTTACGATGGTCAAGGCTAGGTCATAGGAGATGTCCTGACTGTCCCTTGCTCATCATAGGTATACTCAAGCAGCTGTGTGAAGGAAGCAAGGGCTGTAGCCACCTTCTGCCTTTGTCATTGTTGTGAGTTAACACCTGACCGAAGCAACTGAACGGTGAAAGCCTTGTTTTAGCTCATGGTTTGAGAGAAGGTAAGGAGGCTGGGGCTCCATCCAGGGCATCAGGGGCTTGGTACATTTATATCTGGGAAGCAGGAAGCAGTCCAGGGTTGCTGTGCCCGGTCACCTAGTCTTCATTCCATAGCAGGCCTGGCAATGGCTTGACATTAACCTCATGAGAGGCCCTGAGTCAGAACCACAGCCATCCGCTAAGCCACTTCCAGATTTCCGGCCCACAGACACTGTGTGAAATAGAAAACTTACATTGCTGTAATCTGCTAGGGTTGTGGAATAATTTGTTACGCAGTAATAGATAATGGATACGCTTTCTTCTTAAACGCTAAGGAGGATGGGAGGCTCACGTTGTCTTTTACGGCCCAGCTTCCGAGATCTGCTCCCATGATGGTTACAGGGCTGCAGGATGGCCTGCAGATGCTTTGAATTCCTTGATCCTTATTCACCTCACCTGTGCAAGGTGGGCTTCCAGGCTCTCAATAAAGTATGCCAACTCTCCTGCAGGTCACATGCTCCATAGAGGTCAGAGGTCACAAGAGCTGATACAGTCTCAGGTCTCAATCTGCCCTCCTTGTCATCCCACTTCCCACTACACCCTTGCCTCCCAAATGCCAGCCCTGATGACATACAATTCCAGCAGTGGACGGGAAGAAAACAACAACACCCCATTCACACAGCCAGTTGTGCCATGTAGAATTCTGTAGCCAACACCTTTACACAGCTTGAAGTCCTTCCAGCTCTGCCAGCCTCAGCAGGCACAAGGACACAGTACGGGGCAGAGAGGCACCCAAGAGATTGGAGTCTGGCCTGAGTCCCAACCAAGAGCAGCACCAGGCTTCAGTCTGCAGTGAACTGTGTCAGAGACCAGAGTCTAGTGACTGTAAGTGAGGGGTTACCTGAATCTGGAACTCCATTTCAGTAGCTACTGACAATGTGACCTTATGTTGTTGTCATCTTCACCCATCCAGCTATCAAATAGGGGTAGAAGGTGCTGTGGAGTAAAGCCTTTCCATCCCTAACACCTACATTAAAGACAAACAAACAACAACAAAACAACAACAAAAACAGGTTCACCACCTATGGCCGTATACACCTTTAATCCTAGCATTTGGAAGGCAGAGACAGAGGGATGGATCTCTGTGAGCTCGAGGCCAGCCGGTCTATATAGCAAGTTCCAGGACAGCCAGGACTGCATAGGGAGACCCTGAATCAAAAACCAACAAAAACAGGTTCATGGCCTGGAGAGATGGCTCAGCGGTTAAGAGCACTTGCTGCTCTTCCAAAGGTCCAGGGTTTGATTCCTAGCACCCATGTCAGATGACTGTAACTGTGTATAACTCCAGCTCCAGGGAGTCCATTGCTTCTGGCCTCTGCAGAAACCTGAACTCACATGTACATACCCACATTCAGACACACATACTTACACATAATTTTAAATAATAAAAATACGGGGCTGGAGAGATGGCTCTGCAGTTAAGAGCCTGCTCTTCCAGAGGACTGGAATTCAGACTCCCATCTTCCACATGAAGGCTCATAACCATCTGTAACTCCAGTTCCAAGGGGATAGATAGAGCACCCTCTTCAGGACTCTACATACATACGGTGCATAGAGATACATGCAGGCAAACACCCACAAACATAAAATAAAAATTAAATATCAAAACATAAAAATAAATCTAAAATAAAATTAATAACAATAATACTGGAGCCAGGTGCAATGGTTATGCCTCTAAGGCTGGAACTGAGGAGTCAGAGACAGAAAGATATCTGGAGCTCACTGGCTGGCCAGCCTAGCCTAAATTCTAAGCTCCAGACCCCAGAGAAAGACATGTCTCAAAAAATAAGGTGGACAGCTCCTAGAGAATGGCACCTGAGGTTGACCTATGGCTTCTACATACAGGGAGACATAGGTGAATTTGGGTGAAGGAGAGAAATGACTCTATAGAGCTCCCCTCTGACCTTCAGATGTATGCCATGATGCCAGCACATGCAAACACACACATACATGCTCCCGGGAATGGAAGGCAACCTATGGATTCCCAGTACCAGATAATGTTGAAAGCTT
Organism: Cricetulus griseus; assembly: GCF_003668045.3. NCBI lineage: Eukaryota > Metazoa > Chordata > Mammalia > Rodentia > Cricetidae > Cricetulus > Cricetulus griseus. The sequence continues at coordinate 92,640,115 of NC_048600.1, forward strand.
TGCACTCTGTACCACCCAGTACATAGTGTTATAATGGTGTGATGTCACAACTGCTTGGGGATTGGTTGGGGAAACCCCACACTCTCCATAGTCCCTCGGTTCCTTTTTGTGACACCCAGTGACAAAGCTTTATCCTTATTACCCTTTCCAGGGCTGTTGAGAAGATGAAAACAGGAGCTTAAATGAGTACATGTCTAAGAGACTATCACGAAGATGGGGTTTCCAGTAACTGTGGCATAGGAGGCTGAACTAATGTGGATTTTAGAGACCATCATCTTTTCCAGTATCTTCAATTTCTTTGTGAACAGAACCATTTTTATACTCCCCAAACCTTGAATTCCCCAGTATGACCAGAGGAAGTTGACTCTAGGACCAGGAGGTGAGGCAGTTGTTAAAGGAGTTTCCAGGAGAAAAAGAAGAAGTTCCGTCCAACTGCTTTCTTTACAATACACAACTGTTTCTTTGTTGAGCTACATTTATATATGAGTGTCACCCTTGAATGTATGCATGTGCACCACCTTTGTGAAGAGCCCAGGAGACTAAAACAGTGACAGGGGGTTGTGAGCTGCCCTGCGGATAACGGATAATGGGAACAGAAGCTGGGTCCTGCATGTGCTCGTCACCAGAGCTGTCTCACCAGCCCCTATCTACCTTCTCATTAGTTAGTAACACTCCTTGCTATGTGCCCTTCAAAGCACTTCACAAAGCCCAATGATCATTTATTAATAGCTACTGTATCAGTGTGAGCACCTTTCATGGTTCCATTCAGGTCTCCCAGCAACCTTGCAAAGCAGCTGGTGGTGTCCTCGGGGGCTAAGGAGGATGTGACACCTCTACCTAAGAGAATGGAGCAGCTGGACCCATAGTAGGTTTTGTTGGATGCCTAAGCACATGGCTTCTGGCATGCTAGAAATCCCACCTGGGCTGAGGCTGCAGGGGACAGGAAGGCTCAGCTAATTTGGAAAAGCTGAAACTGAGAGGTGACCTTCAGTCTTCAGGGGCTTCCAAAGTTCTTCCACAGGTCATAAGAAGGTAGACCAGACCTCAGCAGGTATGTGGGCGCTCTTCCCTCCTTCCTTCATGTTAGAGGCATGAGCCACCAACACCCGGCTCTGTAGGGCATTTTCTTTTAATTAATGATTAATGTGCAAGAGCTTCACCCACTGTGGGCAATGCCTTCCCTTAGCAAGTATAAGAAGCAGGCTGAGTAAGCCATGAGGAGCAAGCGAGTAGGCAGCATTCCTCTATGGCCTCTACTTCAGTTCCTGCCTCCAGGTTCCTTCGCTGAGTTCTTTCCCTGACTTCAGTTGGTGATAAAGTGTGTCTTGAAAGGTGTAAAATAAGCTGGTGTTTGTGGTACATGCCTTTAATCCAAACCCTCAGGAGGCAGAGGCAGGCAGATCTCTGTGAGTTCCAGGACAGGCTCCAAATCAATACAGAGAAAAATCCTGTCACAAAAAACCAAAAGGAAGGTGAAGGAACCAGGTTCCCTTTCGGCAGCCATGGCGGTCGAACATGTGCTTCTGTGACCTTGTTCTGGACACTGGAGGGTCAGATGCCTGTCTTGTGACAAGGAACCAATCAGAAGTTAGCTGGTGGCGCTATGCTTTACGACCCTGGGTGTGCTTTACGGACAAGCACACAGCAATGACGTAGAGAGCATAGCAACCACCCTGGGAGGGCCTATGGGCCATAACAACCAGTTGATCAATCAACACAGGGCAAGCCCTCCAAGCCTGGAGGAACACCAATCGTGAGTCTGTGCGTACCCCTAGACACTCCCCTTACGATGCCCTATAAGATCTTTCGGGAGCCCCTAGGAGTCGTCTTTTCTGGCTATCCGCCATGGCGGGTGGATGAAAGACCCGAGCTAACATGGGGTTAGCTCGTTAAATTACAATAAAGCCTCTTGCAGTTTGCAGCAAGCTCTCGAATCCGCCTGGTGATTGGGGTGACCGAGAGCGTGGCCTGGGACCCCGGATACTTGAGTTTCCGAGGGTCTAACAGAAGGAAGGAAGGAAGGAAGGAAGGAAGGAAGGAAGGAAGGAAGGAAGGAAGGAAGGAAGGAAGAGAAACCCTAAGTAAGACACCATCCAAACCATGACTCTGGTATGCTAGGTAACAGTCTCTGAGTATCTTCCCTCTGGTCTGATGGGCCTAAAACCTAGAGTGAAATCAATGTCACTGTAGTGGCAGCAGCTAACACTCAGGCATTCACTCCACAAGCATTTACTGAATTCCAGCTCCACCATAGATGTTACAGATGTGGCTGTGCACAGGAAATGCAGAGCCCAGTCTTCATGGAGCCCAAGTTCCGACGGGGCCCAAGCACTGAGAGAAGCACCTTCTGTGGCTGAGCTCATTTGCTCCTCACACAGACTCTCACCTATGCTGCTCTGACACCCAACCTTCCGGTGAGATGCGGAGGAATCATAAGGACCAAAAGGTGTTGTGTTAGCAGCAGGGGGCTGAGCCACGGAAGCAGCTCCATGCCACTGCCTTGCAGCCCGAGGAGTTCTATTTAAAGTCCCCTTCACAGCCCTCAGGAAAAGCCAGGATTCTCTGGCACCGAAAAGAATTTCAGGACAAGTCTCAGTGCTATGAAGAAGCATTAGGAGTTTATTAAGAAGTTTTAGCTGGGTGTTGGTGGCGCACGCCTTTAATCCCAGCATCCAGAAGACAGAGGCAGGCAGATCTCTGTGAGTTCGAGGCCAGACTGGTCTCCAGAGTGAGTGCCAGGATAGGCTCCAAAGCTACACAGAGAAATGCTGTGCTGTCTTGAAAAACAAAAAACAAAAAACAAAACAAAACAAAAAAAAACAAAAAAAAAAAGAAAGAAAAAGAGGTTTTAGATCTTTGAAAATGGCTCACCTGGTAAGGGCACTTGCTGGGCGAGCCTGACGCTAAAAAGATGGAAGGAGAGAACTGGCCCCACAGAGCTGCACTCTGGCCTCCAAATGCACACTGTCATGCATACTCCACACACATACATGTCATACACACAATGACTCATACATCATACCCTCATCCACACCTTACACTCACATCACACACACACACACACACACACACACACACACACACACACACACACTTTTAAGGGAAGCTACCATGGGTAAGAAAAGAAACAAATTTAAGCACAGAGTTGGGGGTAATGGAAAGAGGGGCACTTAGGGAAACAATACACACTCATGTATGCCTGCAGGCTTCTTACAAGATTTAAGTGTCTTCACAATAGCCACTATAGGAATTTTGTGGCTTCTAGAGACCGCCCCACCCTTCTCCCTTTTCTGGTAAATGAGGTCATAGGGTGGTCCCTGAGGTGCACAGTACTGTGATCTGATAAGATAAACCGTAGGTCACAAAGGTTGTGGCAGAGGCGGCTTAACATTTTTCACTGCAAATGAAGCTTAGGATGTTGCATGCAAGATTCCCAGAAAATCTCAGTTTTACAGCTGCACAAAGAACAGGGCCGTACTGTGTCCTAATGGTTAGGCTCGAAGTGGGGTTCGTTACTATTTTCACGGTCTTTTTAAAAAATGATTTATTTATTTTATGTGCACTAGTGTTCTGCCTGCATGTATGTCTGTGTGAGGGTGCCAGGTCCCCTGGAACTGGAGTTATAGTGAAGGGACCAGCTGCCCCTTTTGGCAGCCATGACAGTAACATGTGCTCGCCATGACCTTGCCTTGGTCACTAAGAGGTCAGATGCCTGCCTTGTGGCAAGGAACCAATCAGAAGTTAGCTGGTGGTGCTATGCTTTACGGCTCTGGGTGTGCTTTACGGACAAGTGCACAGCAATGACGCACAGAGCATAGCAACCACCCTGGGAGGGCCTATGGGCCCTAACAACCAATTGGCCAATCAACACAGGGCAAGCCCTCCAAGCCTGGAGGCACACCAATCCTGAGTCTGTGCATACCCCTAGACACTCCCCTTACGCTGCCCTACAAGATCTCTCTGCAGCCCATTCTAGCTGTCTTTGCTAGCCATCTGCCATGGCGGGTGGGTTAAAGACCCTAGCTAACATGGGTTAGCTTGTTAAACAACAATAAAGCCTCATGCAGATTGCAGCAAGTTTTCGAATCCGTCTTGTGATTGGTGTGACCAGGGTCATGGGCTGAGACCCCGGAGGCCTGAGTTTTCCGGGGGTCTAACAATAGACAGCTGTGAGATACCATGTGAGTACTGGGAATTGAACCTCTGTCCTCTGGAAAAGCAACCAGTGCTCTTTAACTACCAAGCCATTTCTCCAGCCCCTATTTTCATGTTCTTATTTGAAATATCTCCATACAAAAGACTATTGTCTCTGGGCAACCTTCAGTACACATTTTGTTAATTGTCCTTGAATTCTCCAGTCTTCATCAGACTCTTTCCTTTGTCCTCTTCACTTTCCAGGTCTTTCTGCCTTTCTTCACTAGGGCTGCCTCAGACACCACTACAGGCCTTTTGTATTGATAATCCATGCAGTGCAGGGAGGTGAGGAGACCAACCATAGGGTTCTAGGGTCCCTGTGGTTGGAGACCTATTGTGTGGCCTTCCTCTCACTTTCTACTCCATGGATGACTCTTGGGAAATAGCTGAGGTTTCCAGATAGTAAGTCTGTGGTTCTCACTGGAACCTGGGAGGGGAGAAAAGGGGAGCCTAGAGGATTGCCATGGGTCAGGAAGGCCAGCTATGACTGTGGACTCTTCTTCCTGTTGGGGCCCAGGCAAGTACTAGTTCCAGGAAGAACCACGTTTGTAGGACCCACAGCGATCACTATTTAGGGAATATGTCAACAGACAGTGCGGGAAGAGGCCGGAGTATAGCATGAAATTACTACCTGCGGTGTGGAGCTGTGGGATCCGGTACTGAATTCTTACCCACTATTGGCAGGGTGTGAAAGGAACACCCCAGGTCTGGGTTTCTCCAACCCAGACCATGGGAGGTCTGAGGTCTGAGCCTGGGCTGTTCCTGCTCCTTCCCGGCTGCGGTTCCGGCAGGCCGCCCTGCAGGCTTTGGCGCCCCCTGCCGGCAGGGGAGCGCCATGTCACCGCCGAGTCTCCGCGACACCAGAAGGGCCCGGCCCTGCTAGGGGCAGGATTAAGTCACTGGGAAGAAAGGAAATGAGTCACCACTCTCCGCAGCTGTGGCGGGCGGCCTGGGGAGAGTGCCGAAGCCACAGGAACTCGGGACAATGGCGGGAAGTGAGAGGAATGTGGTCCCGGGACAGCCTCCAGTACCCTCAGCGCCCTGGACCAGGAGGGAGGGAAACCTCAGCGGGATGGAGGACAATTCTCTGGAGGGGGGAGGGGAGGGGGGCAGCAAGGCATGGGAGGGACCGAGGCCAGAACTCCAGCAGGGTGGGCTGAACCTGGGGTAGTCGGAGGAGGGTGGGACAAAGGCCAGCCCAGGATGCCAGTATCATCTTTCCTACATCCACTGAACTTCTAAAACCTTAGCTAGACCTCCCGAGAACTCCTTCAAGTCCTTAGCACAAGATGTCCCAATACTCCCGGGGATCGTGGACAGTTAGAACACAGGTCCTGCTATTACAGCTATGGGGGCTGTTTTCCAGAGGGACAGTGTTCCCTTGGCAAAGATGTCAGTAACCCTTGCCTGGGCATTTAGAAGAGTTGACCTTTGACCTCAAAATATCTCTGGCCCCATCTGGATTAAGATGGCTAAGAGTCCTTGTTGGGTCTGCTGTATTCCCTCTTCCAAGTTGAAGTTGAGGCACACAGTTGGAAAATTTGTTGTTAGACCCCCGAAAACTCAAGTATCCGGGGTCCCAGGCCACCACGTTCGAGGTCACCCCAATCACCAGGCGGATTCGAGAGCTTGCTGCAAACTGCACGAGGCTTTATTGTAATTTAACGAGCTAACCCCATGTTAGCTCGGGTCTTTCACCCACCCGCCATGGCAGACAGCTAGAAAAGACGGCTCCTACGGGCTCCCAAAAGATCTTATAGGGCAGTGTAAGGGGAGTGTCTAGGGGTACGCACAGGCTCACGATTGGTGTGCTTCCAGGCTTGGAGGGCTTGCCCTGTGTTGATTGGTCAACTGGTTGTTATGGCTCATAGGCCCTCCCAGGGTGGTTGCTGTGCTCTCTAGTCATTGCTGTGCACTTGTCTGTAAAGCACGCCCAGGGTCGTAAAGCATAGCGCCACCAGCTAACTTCTGATTGGTTCCTTGTCACGAGACAGGCATCTGACTTTCTAGTGTCTGGGACAAGGTCATAGAAGCACGTGTTCGGCCGTTATGGCTGCCAAAAGGGAAGCCGGTCCCTTCAGTTCCAGACCGGCTGACCATGTACTTAGGCCTCCATCCTTAAATAATAAGGCCACTTGTATTCCACCTCAGACAAGGAGGTCTTTCCACAGGAGTGTCTCTCCTCCAAGGTGTGCCACTCTAGCTGCCCCTCACTCCTCAGGAGTGTTGAGTCCCCTAGTAGGTCTCTTTTCTTTCCTCTGTTGTTGGCCAGACTTGAGACAGTCACCAGTGGAACTGGGTCTATTGGAGAGTCACACATGACCTGTGGTTAATTAGGGAAGTAATAAACCCACAACCTGGAAATGTTCCACTGGAGAGAGGAGAGCAGGTGTAACTTCCAGGTATGAAGACCCCCAGGCATGCCAAAATGGCTCTCAGTGTCTTCCCTTTAGGTGGAGGTATGTAGGGAGACACTGTAGGCCCGCCTCCTAGGAGCCACGACAGGTGTGCTTGACGCCCAGTGAGGGCGTGGTCAGGGGAGGTTCAGGATGACATGTGGGGAATTCTTAAGGAGAGGACAGCCGTGGGAGCTCTCTCTTTTCTGGGCTCCCTAGCCTGCTGCCTGAGGGCACTCTCTCTCCGGCTTGTGTTTGGCTGGTGTTTATCTGAATAAAGACATCCATACACTTACAGAGGTGTCCCAGAGGACAGTCCATCCCAATCTGAGATAAGCCCTAGTGGGTGGATGAGTCTACCAAAGCCTTCCAAAAAGAGGGAAGGTTAGGGAATTCTTTAAGTATCCCACAGGTCAGGGTGCCATTATGGGGTCTGTCCTCTCTGGTGGCCTCAGCAGTGCAGGACAATGACCTGGGGGAGCAGAGTGGCAGCTAATCAATCCAGGGAGCCCCCCTGAGGTTGTCAATAGTCCCCTCTGTCTCCAGATGGCCCCATGTGCACACATTTCCCAGCATGCATATTTAGAGTCCACACAGGTATTTACTCCTTTTCCTCCTCTGCTGGACTTCAAAGCCCTGTCACCAGAGAGAGCATATCCCAATTTCCTAACTCCATCCTGAACAAATGAACTCCCATCCCTAAACAACTGGAGATCAGGACTCTGCAGCAGCCGGATCCTTAGGAGCTGGCATGCATAGATTTATAATAAAGCAGGCATACTCAGCGCGCGCGCGCGCGCGCGCGCGCACACACACACACACACACACACACACACACACACACACTTCAGGAAGGAAAGCAGCAGGCTAGAGAAGAGAGCTGGCATGCATAGATTTATAATAAAGCCAACAGCAAGCTTGCTCAGGCCCCACCCCCTTCAGCAGGGAGAGCCAAAGGTTTGAGAGAGGGGTGGGCTTTATGGGTCACTTCAGGAACTTCCATGAAAACAGCAACTGTAACTGTCCCTTTTAATTAAAATCTGATTCTCGGGCTGGAGAGAAGGCTCAAAGGTTAAGAGCACTGCTCTTCCAGAGGTCCTGAGTTCAATTCCCAGAAACCACATGGTGGCTGTGATCTGGTGCCCTCTTCTGGCTTGCAGGCATACATGCAAGTGGAACGCTGTATAAATAAAAAAATTTAAAGAAAAATGTTTAAAAAAAAAATCTGATTCTCCCGATGTTGTTGTGGGGGTATATATACTCAGAGAGGCTGTCCTAAGGTTAGCTATGTGCCTCAGGGATCCAGAGTCCCACGGCCACTATGGCTCTCTAACATCCAGTCTTTCTGAGCCACTGAGTCTAACTCCTTTCTAAGGTATCCTACCTGCTGTGGTGCTGGACTAAGCTGAGATAGGAAGGCCCTCTGCTGCTTTATAGTTTGAGGGAAGGGGTAGTTTAGAATGTGCCAGATTCCTCCATAACTCAGGCTATATTCCCCTCCTCTAATTTGGCATGATTGTGCTATTTCCCCAAGAGATCTTATAGAATCTGTGGCTAAAATGTTAAAGGGGGTGGGGGGACAGACCCGGTTCTTTTAGAGCTGCCCTCCTCTGCTGCCCCACAAAGTAACGTTATGTATGTATTGCAGGAGGGTGTATGTGGGCTCAACCAAGCTAGGAGATCATGGGCCAGAATCAGTCTAAAATGATAGGGGCTGCCGATAAGTCCTTGGGACAAAATGGTCTGTGTCCTTCCCCACTTTCTAACTTGTCTACGTGCAAGTATTAGATCGCCTGTGGCAGCCCCGCCCCCCATCCAGAGCAGAAGGAAAGAACAGGAAGTCAGTCTGGCAAGCTCATCAGTGTCCCGGAGTGTCTGTGCTGAGCGAGCTCTTCCTTCCCCTCCCTCTCCCTTTGCAGCCTCACTGCCCAGCAGTTTAAACCAGCCAATGAGAACACAAGTGACCCTATAAGGAGACAAGGGACCCCAAACAGTATAAAAGGCTCTGTTCTGGGCTATCTCATGCTCTGCCTTTGTGGAAATTCCCACCAGAGACGTGCTAGCACACAATAAACTACTTCCCACAGATGAGCCCTGTCATCCCATCTCTGACCAGACACCTCCAAGGCCCCTGTGTTTTCAGGGCTACTTCCCTTGGGCAGAAACCCGGGCCCCTCACTCCATCACCCCACCTGGATGACTTCTACCTTTAAAGTCATTTCCGCCGGGCATTGATGGCGCGCGACTTTAATCCCAGCACTCGAGAGGCAGAGGCAGGCGGATCTCTGTGAGTTCGAGGCCAGCCTGGTCTACAATTGGGGCTGGGGAGATGGCTCAGTGGTCCCAGCGCCCCCATGGCTGCTGCACTCAGCTGGTTCAAGAGATCCAGTGCCAGGGGATCAGATGACCCTTCTGACCTCCCTGGGCACCAGGCACACCCATGGTGCACATACAAACACATCAAAAAATAGGGCGGTGGTGGCTCATGCCTTTAATCCCAGCACTCAGGAGGCAGGTGGATCTCTGAATTCAAGGCCAGCCTGGCCTACAGATTGAGTTCCAGCACAGCCAAGGCTACACAGAAATTCTGTCTTGAAAAAACAATAAATAATAATAATAATAATAATAATAATAATAATAATAACTTTTTAAGAAAAAGAGAGTGGAGAATTAAAACTAGGAGTAATGACGCACAACTAGAAACCCAACACTTGGGAGGTATAAAGGGGAGGGACAGGAGTTCACGGTCATCTCCTGATACATAGTGAGTCTGAAGCCAGCTGTGGGTCCTGACTTTAAAAAAAAAAAAATCTGGACAGATGGCTCAGTGAATAAGAGCATTTTTTGCTCTTGAGGAGGACCTAGGTTCAGCCCCCAGCACAGCACGGCTCACAACCATCGCGTTCCCAGGAATCTGAAGCCCTCCTAGGGACCTTCTTGGGCAGCAAAAAAAAAAAAAAAAAAAAAAAAAAAAAAAAAAAAAAAAAAAAGTTTACATATATACCTTCAGGCAAAACATTCATACAAAACTACTTCCTGAAAAAAGAAAAGTGACTAAAAAAACTAGAACTCTTGTGCCTATGGACGGAGATAGAAAAACAGAAACGTGGTAGTTATTGTGGAAAACAGCATGAGGGCTTTCAAAAAGTTCAATCTAGCTATAATCCCAGCACTTGGGAAGGTGAGGCAGGAGGACTGAGAGTAGAAGGCCATCCAGGAAGATCCAATGGGATGCTGTCTTGAAAAACTATCATCATCATCATCATTATCATCATCATCATGTAGGGGCTAGAGAGAGAGCTCAGCAGTGAAGAGGACTTGCTGCTCTTGCAGAAGACCTGGGTTTGGTTCCCAGCACAATGGTGTATCACGACCACATTAGCTCCAGTGCCAGGATTCTCATGCCCTCTTCTGGCCTCTGAGGGCACTGCTTGCACACGGTACACATTCATACTTGAAGTCAAGACACTTAATACACATAAAATATACATAAATAATATATTTTATTAATTTACTAAAACTAGGTTGTGAGTTCTGACATGTGCTACTAACACCAGTACTAGAAAGGCTGAGCACAGAGGGTCACAAGTTCAAGGCCAGCCTGGGCTAGACTGTAAGTTTGAAGACAGGCCTTGAACAAGAAAATCACACATAAAATAGAAGAGAGTGGGGTGGAGAGGAAAGAAAGGTAGGCAATCAATATAGTATTTAAAACTCTCAGTGTGTGTGGCGGGGCAGGTGGGGAGATGGCTCAGAGGTTAAGAGTATTGGCTGTTCTTCCAGAGGACCTGAGTTCAATTCCCAGCACCCACATGGTAGCTCACAGCCATCTCCAGTGGGATTTGATTCCCTCATCTAGCATAAAGGCATACATGTGGATAGAGCAATCATACACATACAATAAAACCTCCCAGTGGGGAACATCCCATTAATTGGAATGAATTAAAATTTATATTTTCCTCAAGAGGGCAGTCATACCTCACTTGCTTTCCAATAACCTCCCATGATCTGTAATCGAGAAGGCCCAAAAGGCTTCTGGAACACCCAAGACACCCGAGTCCTACACCCAATGGCAGGGGCTCTTCTCTTCTGTCCTTTCTGCTGGTCTATGTCATGCTAAGAAACTTATCTGATCTATTCAGCTAAACTAACACAGCGCTTCAGTAAGACAGGGACTGTAGCCAGGAAGGAATGCTGATAGGAGAGAGAAGTCCAGGCCACTAGCAGAGCCAGTACACAGCCCGAGGTGCTGCTCAGGACTCAGCACAGGCTAGGCCCTCTGTCCCTCTCACCACCACAGTAGAGAAAGAGCATGAAGAATGTATATTTTGTTTCCTGTTGCTGTGGTAAACACAACTTGGGGGACCAGCAAGATGGTTCAGTAGGTAAAGGAGCTTGCTGCTAAGCCTGAAGACCTGAGTTCAATCCCTGAGTTCAATCAAGACCTACATGGTGGTAGGAGAGATTCCCAAAAGTTGCATGTACCATACTTCTGACCTCCATAGGTATGATATCCCATGTTCATACCCACATAGATATAGATACAAAACATATATAGATACATATACATATTATATATATGTGTATAGATACAGATATATAGATATAGATAAAAACATATATAGATACATATATAGTATTATATATGTACATTTATGCATATATGTATATAAACATTAACTTACAGGAAAAGGGCTACTTCTAGCTCACAGTTCCAAGTTACACAGCCCATCATTTTGGGTAAGTCACAGCAGCAGGTATAAGAAACAGGTGGTGTCATGGCATCCATAGTCAAAAGGCAGAGAGGAAGGAAGGCCTAGCTCTACACAGCCCATGCTCCATTACACAGTCCAGGATGGCAGTTAGGGAACCATTATTGATACAGAAGAAGCTCCAAGCAGTAGAATAGATGTCATTTATTTAGGATTTGCTAGATATTCTAACAGATTTGCTTAGGAGACATTGATTCACATAAATGTAGAATTTAGTTAAGGGAGTGATGCTTCCAAAGTACCCCAAAGATAAGCAGCCTGCAAACCAGGCCTGTTAGAGACACATGAGACACACGTGCTAGGATGTGGATGCTTCTTCACCAGGATTCACAAGCTATTAGGCCATCCCCTAATTAAAGAAAGTGCTTCTAAGGGGCAGCTCACATTGGTAGGCTAGAGTCACAGCCACTGTTAAGTCCTGGCCTACCATAAAGCCCCTAGTTCTCTTCTTGGGAAAAACATCGTTATGATAGGTGGACAAGATGTCCCAGGTAACAACTACTTGAAAAAAATAACAACACTGGTATACTAAAAATCATTCTGGTAAAATCTCTGCTTGTGAAAATCTCCCATCTGCCCAGGTGGCCAGACTTAAGTCTCTTATCTGTGTTTAAATTGTTCAAAGTGTAATCTGGGGCTGGGATCTAAAAGGGATTTAAGAGTATCTGTGGAATACATAAGCCTCACGTGTACATAAATTAGTAAAATCTTCAATTTGAGGCCAGCTGTCTTTGAGCAGTAGCCAGAGCTGAACAAGTGGCCTTAAAGAGTCTTTCCTTAGCCGGGCATTGGTGGCACACACCTTTAATCAAAGCACTCGGGAGATAGAGTCAGGCAGATCTTTGTGAGTTAGAGGCCAGCCTGGTCTACAGAGGGAGTCCCAGGACAACCTCCAAAGCCATACAGAGAAACCCTGTCTCAAAAACAAACAAACAAACAAACAAACACACACACACACACACACAAAGTCTTTCCTTGATTAATTTCTCAAGTACACAGTGATTTCTCACTGGGAAGATATATTGCTTCTATAACACTATGGTCGGTTTTCATGGCAACTTAAATTAGAATGGGGCTCACCCGAGTAGGGAATCCCTGTCTGAAGAAGAGTTCTGACTGTCTTGATTGAAGCCAGAAGATGACCCTGATTGTGGGCCACACCTCTGGCAGCACCCCAGATTAAGAGAGAGCTTCAGGAGGAAGATCATAGTGCCCTTTGGTCCCTTGACCATGTCTTTTGCCCATGAGTTGATTTTCCCCATGGCTCCTCTGCTGATAGCAGAACCAATGTTTCCAAGTTTTCATGGTGGGCTAGGGACCAGTAGCTGCCCAGAAACCTTCCAGGCTTCCAGCACCAGACTGGGACTACTGAGGCCCACAACCTTGGTGCCTCACAGCGTGGGTTTCCTTGGAAGACACAGGATTGTTGGCACATGCAGCCAAAATTACCAGTTTGGTCCCTCCCTTGAGACAGCTGGGCACCTTTTTCAGGCAACACCTCAGCGCTAGCTCCAAAGCTCCCAGAAAGGGTTTGGTGACTCACACCTTTAATCTCAGCACTCAGGAGGCGGCGGCAGGTGGACCTCTGTGGGTTCAAGGCCAGCCTGGTCTACAGAGCCAGCCCCAGGGCAGCCTGGGCTGTTACCCAGAGAAAGGTTGTCTTGAAACACACCAATAAAAATGACCTCTCCAGATATTCACAGAAGCACTGCTCACAATAATCCAATGGTGGGAGCAATTCAGATGTCTTGTCAATGGATGAATGATGCAATTAATACTTGAGAGAAACAACTTAAAACCAGGATGGATTTTCTTTGGCACGTAGTACCAGGTCATATCTTTCTGGGCCTGCCTTTAGCAAACCTGTTCTCTCCAACTAAACCCAACCCCCCAAAGCCTCCACCACTTTCCAAAATAGTCCCACCATCTAGGAACCAAACCTAGATTACTCAGCCACAAAAAAAGAATAAACTAAGGCTGGGACTCTAGCTCAGTAGTAGAGTGCCTACATAACATACGTGAGGCTACAGATTCAATCCCCAGCATCTTCCCTCACCCTCTAAGAATGGAGCACCCATATATACTACAATATGAATAGACCTTGTGTGTGTTATGCTAAATGAAGGAGACAAAACGTCGAAGGAAAGCCTGTGAGATGGCTCACGGGGTAAAGGTGCTCAGTAAGTAAACATATTTATCATACAGGCCTGATGACCTGAGTTTGATCCCAGGGACCTGTGTCTATGGAAAGGTGGAAGAGAGAACCAACTCCACATATGCACCAGGCACATACACTACCCACACATCTAACACACAATAATAATGAGAAGTTTTAAAGAGACATAAGAGGACAGTTATTATATGGCTCCATTTATAGAAATGTCCACAACAGGCAAATCCATAGAAATAGAAATCAGACTCATAGATGGGGTCTGGGGTCTGGGGGCTCCTTTAGCTTCAGTGTGCCTTCATGCTTAAAGCTAGATGCAGGTGAGAACTGTCCATGGAGGTACTAGATGCCACTGAACTGCTCATTGGAACCCAACCCAGGCCCTAGCAGCAAGTGTTCTTAACTGCTGAACCATCTCTCCAGCCCCTAAAATGGTGTTTATTTTAAAGACCGTGCCATGCGATTCCATTTTACAAACAGGATCTGGCTCCATTTTGAATGTAAACACAGAGGCAGGACGGTCTATACCTTGTTGGGCGTGTGAACACCTGTTCTCACTGCACAGGTGAGAACACTCACACATAATTTACTCCTAAAGCAGCACCACCTGGCCTGGAGAGATGGCTCAGTGGTTAAAAGTACTAGCTGCTCTTCCAGAGGACCTGGGTTCAGTTCCCAGCACCCACATAGTGGCTCACAGCCATCTGTAACTCCAGCCCCAGGGAATCAATACCCTCTCTTCTGACCTCCTGAGGTATCAGGAATGTACGTGGTACCCAGACCTACATGCAGGCAAAACACTTACGCACATAAATAAATAAATAAAATTTAAGCTGGGCAGTAGTGGTGCACACCTTTAATGCCAATTCTTAGAAGACAGAGGCAGTGGATCTCTAAGGTCTACAGAGAGAGAGTTCCAGGACAGCCAGGCTGTTATACAGAGAAACCCTGTCTTGAAAAAAAAAAAAAATTTTTTTTTTTTTTTTTTTTTTTTGGTTTTTCAAGACAGGGTTTCTCTGTGGCTTTGAAGGCTGTCCTGGAACTAGCTCTTGTAGACCAGGCTAGTCTTGAATTCACAGAGATCCACCTGTCTCTGCCTCCCAAGTGCTGGGATTAAAGGTGTGCGCCACCACCACCCGGCTTTTTGGTTTTTCGAGACAGGGTTTCTCTGTGTAGCTTTGGAGCCTGTCCTGGCACTCACTCTGGAGACCAGGCTGGCCTCGAACTCACAGAGATCCACCTGCCTTTGCCTCCAGAGTGCTGGGATTAAAGGCGTGTGCCACCAACGCCTGTCGGAAAAAAAAAAAAAATTTAAAAAGAAAGAAAAGAAAAAAATTAAAGCTACCAACTTTAAACTTATCAAAATAATAAGGGGCACATTAACATCATATCAGAGAAACTGAACTTATAATGCACACAAGCAGCACCCACCTGCCACTTCACACCCATGGCAACGGCTCCCACCAACCTATCATGTCATTACAGCAGTCAGTTGAGGCCAGAACCTGTGCCCCAGGCTGCCCTGTTAGGGGCCATTAGGTCAGGTTCAGCCACCTGTTCACCATAAGCCAATTGTCTTAGGGTTTCTATTGCTGTGAAGAGACACCATAACCTCGGCAAATGTTTTTTTTTTTTTTTTTTTTTTTTAGTATTTATTTATTTTATGTATATGAATGACCTTCATGGACAACAGAAGAGGGCACCAGATCCCATTACAGAGAGTTGTGAGTCACCATGTGCTTTCCGGGAATTGAACGCAGAACCTCTGGAAGAGAAGTCAGTGCTCTTAACCTCCGAGCCATCTCTCCAGCCCCCCACGGCAACTCTTATAAAGGAAAACATTTAATTGGCTTGCATACAGTCCAGAGGTTCAGTCCATTTTCGTCATGGTGGGAAGCATGGGGGAATGCAGACAGATGTGGTGCTGGAGGAGGCTGAGAGTTCTACATCTGAATCTTCAGGTAGCAGGAAAGAAGACTGAGCCACTGGGTTGAGCTTCTGAAACCTCAAACCCGGTGCCTGGTCACTCGCCTATTCCAACAAGGTCATGCCCAAGGTGCCTATAGGGGCCACTTCCATTCAAACCACCAAAAGGGTAATCTGGCTGTACTAAAAAAAACTGTAAAAGAGGGGACCTGACACAAAGTAAATGACTAGTTCCCATTCTTATAGTGACTCTGATATCAGCCATCACAGGGCCTTTGACTCTTCTGTTTCTGCTAATTACTGTTAGCCCTTGTATCATTAACTAGATACATAAATGCCCATCTGGGTACCATTAAGAGGATGGTTATTAGATCCCAATATGAAAAGGTACCCACCACAGAGTCAAGGATTTGACTCAGGACACAACTCAAGGGGGGGAATATGAGTTATGTTTGTTTGTTTGTTTTCCTTGAAACAGGGTTTCTCTGTGTAACAGCCCTGGCTGTACTGGAACTCACTCTGTAGATGAGGCTGGCCTGGAGCTCACAGAGATCCACCGGCCTCTGCCTCCCAAGTGCTGGGATTAAACTAGTGAGCCACCCCTGCCCGACTTAGAGTTATGTTTTAATTGCTGTACTTACGAGATCTATAAAACAAAAGTGCCTCTAACCTGTAAACCCTACTTGCCCAAGGACAAATAACTGTCTGGAATGCTGGGGCTATTGTTCATGTAAGATAATAATAACTAAAGTGTTTTTGTTCTGTAAACAAATTTGGTTGCACCAGCTATAGTTAGGTAGGTAGGCAGGAAGTACGTCAGGATGTGTGCTTGTCTCTGATCGGAGGAAAGCAGGAAGTGTGTAGCCTTGTGGGCTTTGCTTTTATAAGTCTCTGGCTAGTTAATTTGGTGCCATATTCTGGGAATCCCGGGTATGAACCTGGCCAGTCTCCATCATCTTAGCCAGTATTTCATAAAGTTTGCTTCAAATTTGGCTGAAATTGTAATAGTTTTATTCTGCCTGATGGAATTAACACTATCCCCTAACATACACACCATCCCTCCCACACACCCACACATTCCCCTGATCATATTCACAGATAATAATTAAAAAAAAACTCTTAAGTAATTAAGATGGGAATAAAAGAATCTGTGCTTGCCTTTGCTAACTATCAAGGGAATTTGGGAGGGCCTGGCAAATTGCCGCCAATGGAATCACCATAGCTTGTGAATTTTTTTTTGGCATTTAACAAATTCTGAATTTGTGGAAAGTCGTTTGTGTCTATCTAAATTTCTAACAGCGCACTCAGTCACACTACTAGCTGCACTAGTGATCAAAGTTGGTGATCATCTTGGGACCTGCTTCCTAAGCGCGTCCGTCTGCTTCTGGCCACTAGGGGGCAGTGCTGCACGGAGACCCACTTTCAGCCACCCTGAAAAGGGCCCCTTTCTCTTCCACCCACGTGAATCCAGCTGGGCAGGTCTGGAAGGCCTCTGTCCCAGGCGACTGCCGGAGAAGCTCCTGAGTCACCATGGATGCTGGCTTTGGACCCACGGCTGCCCCCGGGGCTTGGCAAGTTGCACTGGAAAAACTGGGTCAGGCATGTGGCCTAGTTTGCTGGTTCGCAGCACAGGCCAGGGATGAACCCGGGAGTGCGAAGGGCGTCTCAGTTTGCTCCCGGCTCAATCAAGTGACAGATGTCTGAAAAGTCCCTGCGAAGTGTCAGGGTGAGGGGACATACAGATGGCCAATTTCGAATGAACTTCCAAAGCCCAGGTCACATGATCTATGCGTTATCTCAGGATCCCAAGCTGGGCTGCCTGAGCAAATCACCAAGTCACAGCCTCCTGATCACATCTGCCGTTGGACAGCCCAATGTGGAAGGCCTGTCTTGGCACAGCAGCTGTACCCCATTCTTGTACAGCTGAATCCCAAATTCTTTAACTCTCTGTGGGCAGAGCTTCCCCAACAGAAAGTTATTTCAACAGAAATAGTTTTGCTCAGGGACCAGTAAAGGCAAGAACTTTCAAATCAGACAGACAGGTGAGCGAGTACTCGTACCACCAGCAGATGAAACAAATGATATCTCCTGCTTTCTTAGTCTAAGGAGGGCCAGGGGAATTTATAAGGAGGAAGGGCTCTTAGGACTTTTCCAGACTAAGAATTTAAAAAATAAATTATTGAGTATGATGGCTAATCTTGGTTGTCAACTTGGCTACATCAGGAACCAACTAAACCCCAAGCAGCTGTTCATGTCTGTTAGGGGTTTTCTTGATCAATCACTTGAGGAGAAGAAACTCACCCTAAATCCGGGCCACACCTCTGGCGGCAGCCTACCTAAAAGGATGTAGAAGAAGGAAATGTTTGCTTTTTGCCTGCTTGCCCTCACTCTCCATGGAAAATTCGTTACCCTGTTGCTGAGGTGTTCCTTGATCTTAGGACCTGCTTCTTCGGGATTCCAGTGTAGACTGAAGACTGGCAGCTCCTTAGGAATCCCCAGGACTCCAGCCAGCACCAGATTGGGACTGCTGAGATGACAAATGGGATTCTTGGCCTTCCCATAGTGAGACTGCCATTGTTGGGCTATCCAGAACACAGCCTATGGGCCACTCTAATAAATCATATATATATAGTGTGTGGGGGGGGAGGTGCACACCTTTAATCACGACACTTGAGTGGCAGAGGCGGAGTTTGAGTTCCAGGACAGTCAGAGCTACATAGAGTAATCTGTCTCAACAAAGCACACACACACACACACACACACACACACACACACACACACACACATATTCAGTCTTCCAGTTGTGTTCCTTTAAAGAACCTGGCTGATATACTGAATGTTGTTTTTGTGTGCATGATGTGTGAGTGTGGGCATGTGTGCCACAGAGCTCATGTGGAGGTCAGAGAAAAACGTTGCTGAGGCAATTCTCTCCTTCCACCTTCAAGTAGAATCTGCAGATGGAACTCAAGTTGTCAGGTTAGAGGAGCAGGCACCATTACCCTCTGACCAGCCCGTCTCCAATCATCCAATCTCCTCCTTCCTGATAACTGTGTTTGCTCAAGTCTGGGGTTGCCATGGAAACTGTAAGTTGTGCTGGTAATGGTGAGTGGGCAACAAGGATGTATAACATGAGCTGGGTACCAAACAGCTATCTGGGGTCCTTTTGCCTTGTCTGAATGGAAATCCCCAATGCACAAAAGACAGCCTTCCTCCAGGCTGGCAGTTCTGGGCCCTTGAGTGTCCCATGGGATGAACAACAAACTTGGAGGCTTATGGCTCCAAACTCTGGAGGGCAGAGACTTATCACTCCTGCCTGTATGAGCTGGGCGCTGGGATGACAGGTATATCTTGGCCTTCCTAGTTTGTACAGTTCTAGAAACTGAACCTGGGGGACTGTACTTGCTAGGCAAACTCTTGGCCAACTAAGCTGTAGCTGAAGCCCACCTTTGGTTCTTAGTATTAGTTTGGAACAAAAGTAACTGCAGTTTGTTTTTGTTTTTTCTTTTTGAGACTGGTTTTCTCTGGAACTGTCCTGGAACTCACTCTGTAGACCAGGCTGGTCTTGAACTCACAGATAATCTACCTGCTTCTGCCTCCTGAGTGCTGAGATCAAAGGCTTGTGCCACGACAGCCCAGCATAATTGCAGTTTTTGTTTATTGAATTTCATTGCTTGATAAGCATTGTTAATAAAATGAAATTATGTTAATATGTCATTTTAGTGAGCATCTCTACTTTTTTGTTTGTTTGTTTGTTTGTTTTGTTTTGTTTTGCTGAGACAGGGTTTCTCTGTGGCTTTGGAGGCTGCCCTGGAACTAGCTCTTATAGACCAGGCTGGTCCCGAACTCACAGAGATCTGCCTGCCTCTGCCTCCCCAGTGCTGGGATTAAAGGCATGCGCCACCACAACCCAGCTCTACATTTGTTTTTAATGATTCATTACTTGCTGTGTTTATATTTATTTTGTGCTATGAAAATAATGTAAAATTGTCTTATTGGAGTTCAAAATGACTGCAAAACAATAGAGCTGACTCCCAGCATCAGCACCGCCTTTGACCCCGGACAGACAGTGTAGTGATGGCTCGAGAAGACTTTCAGAGGAGATGAGAGACTTGAAGATGAGGACTGTAGTGGCCAGCAGCTTCATGTTGGCAATGTCCAACTGAAAGCAAGCCTTACAGTTGATCTTACAGCTGCAGAAGAAACTTGCATAGAGCATCCATGGACCAGTAAAAGATGGTTAAGCATTCAGAGCAAACTGGAACAGTGGAAAAACTCACAAAGGGGTGGAGGACCTTGTGAGCTGACTGAAGACTTCAAAAATCTTCAACTTTCATCTTTTCTCTCCTCTCTCCTCCTCCCCTTCTTTGTCTTCTTCTTGCTTATTTGTTTGGACTGAAGAGATGGCTCAACGACTAAGACTATCAGCTGCACTTGGAGAGGATTTGGGTTCAACTCCTAGCACCCACACAACAGCTCACAACTCCAGCCCTAGAACATCCCATGCCCTCTTTTGGTCTCCTTGGACACCAGGAATGTAGACATACATCCAGACAAAACACTCATATCCATAAAAAGAAGTCTATTTTTTTTTCATTTTGGTTTTTCAAGACAGGGTTTCTCTGTGTAGCTTTGGAGCCTATCCTGGCACTCGCTCTCGAGACCAGGCTGGCCTCAAACTCACAGAGATCCGCCTGCCTCTGCCTCCCGAGTGCTGGGATTAAAGGCGTGCGCCACCAACGCCCAGCCAAGAAGTCATTTTTTAAAGACGTATTTATTTTTTATTTTATTCATGTAAGTTTTTGTCTGAATATAGGTGTGTACATCACATGTCTGTCTGTTGCACAAGGAGATCAGAGCAGGGGGTCAACTGAGCCATCTCTTCACCCCCTGTCCTCTCTTTTATTTATTTATTTATTTATTTATTTATTTTTATTTTATTTTATTTGGTTTTTCGAGACAGGGTTTCTCTGTGTAGCTTTGGACCCTAACCTGGCACTCTCTCTGGAGACCAGGCTGGCCTCGAACTCACAGAGATCCTCCTGCCTCTGCCTCCCGAGTGCTATGATTAAAGGCGTGCACCACCAACACCCGGCCCTGTCCTCTCTTATTTTAAGCAACAATGAATTATTTTTAAATTGGATTATAACACAAAATCAAATTGTATGCAGCCAGCATCCACGCCAGGGATGGTGCACACCTTAGATCCCAGCACTAGGGAGGCAGAAGCTGGCAGACCTCTGTGAAGTCAAGGTCTGCTTGGTCTACATAGTGAGCTCTGTAACAACCGACTCCATGGTGGAAGGACCATTCAGGGGTGAAACTCAGCGCATACACAGCACCACCTGCCAAAATGGAAACAAAGACCTAATCCATCAAAGTCCACAGTTCTGGGAAAGTCTCTGAATGTACTAACCTTGCCTTTTGGCTTCTATAGTTCCACTTCTGGCCAACTGTTCTTGTTAACTGACGTGTGTCAACCCAGGATACATTTTTTGTATTTAAAAGCTCACCCTGAGAAAGACTTGGGGTTACACTGGGATCTAGAACACCCATTGTAGTCACTGGCTGACTAAGGAAGGCTTTCTATTGGCTTAAACCCATGTCTGAGTAGTCTTCTCCGGTGGATACTTCACAAGTTCCAGGACATCCGGGACAACATGGAGAGACCTTGCAAAACAAAACAAATTACCCCCCCCAACAAACAACACGCACCATGACCACCCCAATGGACAGAGAGCAATTTTTTTTCTTTTTTCTTTCTTTCTTTCCTTTTTTTTTTTTTTTTTTTTCTCAAGACAGGGTTTCTCTGTGTAGCTTTGGAGCCTATCCTAGCACTGACTCTGGAGACCAGGCTGGCCTCGAACTCACAGAGATCCTCCTGCTTCTGCCTCCTGAGTGCTGGGATTAAAGGTGTGCACCACCAACGCCAGGCCAGAGAGCAATTCTTGACTTGAAAGCATTTCAAAGCAAAACTTGAATCAAAAACCTAAACCCATGATGCTCACTGTTTAATGGTCTAATCCTTTACAGCTTTCTGAATCCCGAGGCAACTTTGCAGAGGTCTGTCAGCACATCAGAGGGGATGGTCCCCGAACACTGCACCACCTGCAGCCACATCACAAAGAACAAACCACTCCATGACAACGCAAGAGCAGGTCAGCTTCAAAAGCTAGCTAAGCCGTTACCTCCTCAGCGTGTTCACCTGATCTCTTGTAAACAAGACAATGACCACGTCTTGAAGCACCTCGACTGCTTTGTGTGAGGAAAAGGCTCCTAAACCATCAAGGGTGCAGGAAGCGCTTTCCAAGGATTCATCAAATCCCAAAGCACAGATTTTTCGCTCTAGGAATAAACATTTATTTCCCATAGGAAAAAAAAAAAAAAGTTGGTTGTAATGATTCCTATTTTGATGAATAAAGACATGAGCCTAGTTAGGTTCAGTTAACATTCACAGTCTGAAACTGTGTGTGTGTGTGTGTACCAATCAAATAGCTGTTGCACAGAGGCTGTTGCTCTGGGTGGTCTGGTAGCCACACATTTTGCTTTTCGTCGGCCCTTACCTTTTTCTGAAAGTCCTGTGATTGGAGCCTGCTGCTTCCTCCTCTCTCACTTCTCTGTTCCTCCTCTGAAGCTACAGCTGCTCTACCCATTGCCTTTGCCATCTCTACCCATGATCATGGGTAGGCAAGAAAAGACATTTGGGAGAAACCTTTGGCTGGGCCTTATGTTGCAATGCTAGGGAACAGCACAGGAGGGCATCTCCGGCTGGTCCTCAGAGCCTGAAATTCTAGAAGGCTCTCTGATAATGTGCAGCTTCTGTTGTGTAGGAAGCAGGGGTGAGGTCATGGGAAACTGAAATGTAATCAGTTTCATGGGTTTTTGTTTTCTTTGTGACAAACTGGAAAATGCTGCTGGGGGTGGGGTGTGAATGGTAGAGCCTGGGTTGTTTAGCCACGAGGAATGTGTGGGCTGCAAATGTGGTCACTGCTAGCTGGCATCAGCCACAGCTTTGTTTCCCGGAGTTCTTTCTTTCTTCTTTAATGTTTGTATTTGTTCACGAACTTATTTTTGTGCATGTGATTTGTGATGGTATGCATATACGTGTGTGTGTGTGTGTGTGTGTGTATGTGTGTGTGTGTGTGTGTGTGTGTACAGGTTTGTAAATGTCACAGAGTGCCTGTGATACTCCCCTTGTCTGAGGCAGGTGTCTGTCATTTGCCACTGTGCTGCATATTCTAAGCTGGCTGGCCCTCAGGCTTCCAGCAGACTCCTGTCTCCATCTCCATCTCACCAAAGGAGTGCTGTGATAACAGACAGGCACCATTGTGTCCAAGTTTTATGTGGGCTCAGTGGATCCAAACTCAGGTCATCAGTCTTGTGTGACTTGATCAATCTCTGTAATTGTTTTTCTTTTTTAGAGATAGAATTTTGCTTGGTAGCCCAGGCTGGCTTTTTCCTCATGGGCTATCTTCCTGCCTCAGCTCCCCAAGTCTAGCATTGCAGGTATGAGTCCCCATGTTCATACCACTACCTGCTTTATCAAGACCAGTCACCATGAGGTTTAGGTACAGCCCTCCTGTCTGTCAATCACAATCCATTTGTTAGTCATGAGCTTTTCTTTGAGTCACTAGAGGGATGTTCTTCCTCTTTTGGACTTGCTTTTACCATCTTTTCTTCAAGGTAGGGTGTAGCTGCACACAAACCTCTTAAAATCCACCCAGGGGGGTAGAGAGATGGCTCAGCATTAAGAGCACTGGCTGGATATCTTACAGATATCCAGAGTTCGATTCCCAGTACCTACATGGCTGCTAACAATGTCTCTAGCTCCTGTCCTAGGAGGTCCAATGCCCTCTCCTGGTATCTTCAAGCAATATGTGGTACACAGACATATATGTAGACAAAACATCCATACACATTAAATACATAAATAATTTTCATCTAGTCTAGTATTGCCTGGGTGAAGTCACATGGGTACAGGCTGTGACTGAAGCAAGGCCTCCTGAAGTTAGAGTTGTGTCTTCAACAGCTATCACTACAATGTCCCTTGTGACCAGGGTGTAGCTCTCTGTGTACAATTCCCCTTCTCAAGGCCACCAAGCTCAGTGGAAGCACCTGTAGAATTGCCGGCAACACTGCAGACAAACATCAAAGGGCACTTGCAGAAGGAGACTAAACAGGACCAGGGATGCTGCCGGATTGAGTGAGTTATTGCTCTGGGTTCAGTGCCCACCATTGCACAAAACTGGTGTGCTGGCACACTCCTATAAAATGCCAGCACTCTGAAGGAGAAGCAGGTCATCCTCAGCTACATAGCAAGTTTGAGGTCAGCCTGGTACCCGTGAGCCCCCCAAAGGGAGAGGTGGTGGGGAGGACTTTGCAGATGTTTCTGTCTCTTGGCCGACCCCACTGTGCACATCAACATTGCTCCTTTGAACTGTTCACAGACAAAATTGCAAAGACAACAGAAAATGTCTCTGCTCTGAACATTGGAAAGAAAGGATTTGGTTAGAAAGGTCCCTCCTTTCAAATAATTACTCCAGGACTCACATGCCAGGGGGATGACTTCTCAGGCCATAATGACACTGGTGACAAGTCCATCTACTGAGAGACATTTGATGATGATAACATCTTGAAGAACCCAGTCCTGGAACCTTGTCCATGGCAAATTATGGACCAATCACAAACAGGCCCCAGTTTTTCCTCTTATTGCAATCATGTGGCCTCTGGGAAGGCAAAGGAACGTACAAGCATCGTGGAAGCCAACAGAGCACTTTGGTCCCAGGAATTACAGTAGCAGCAAGATAGGTACCACTGCTGACCATGGATAGCTCTATGTGTCACTGCCCACCGTGGACAGCTCTAATCACTGCTGCTGACCATGGGCAGTTCTAATACTTTTGACTGTACTGCATCTTAACCATCAGACTGTTCTCTCTGTAGCTCAGGAGAGAGTCCTCCACCTCGGCTGCTCAAAACATCCCATAATCTTTGCGCTCTCACAAACACTGTAGTTCCTTAGATGTCTCATTTTCCTCACTCCCTCCACATCTAGCTGGGTTGAGGAGGAAGTTTATGATTATGAATAAAAACCGAATTTAAAAAAGGCCCTCGATCGGCTGGAGAGATGACTCAGCAGTTAAGAGCACTGACTGCTCTTCCAGAGGTCCTGAGTTCCATTCCTGGCAACCACATGGTAGCTCACAACCACCTTAAATGAGATCTGGTGCCCTCTGCTGGCCTGCAGGGCATATGCAGGTAGAAGACTGTATAAATAAAATCTTTAAACAACAACAACAACAACAACAACAAAAGGTCCTCAAGAGATGGTTCAGGAGGTAAAGGCACCTACCCCCAAGTCAGACAACCTCAGCTCCATTCCCGGGTAGGAGAGAAGCCAACTCCTTCAAGTTGTCCTTTGCTGGCCACACGTGTGCTATGGCATACGTGAGGTACCTGCCCCCAATACATCAAAATGTAGTGAAGAGTGTTTTTAAAAGAAATAAAAGAACTTAACAAAGCTTGACTACATTCTCAATGACTTTATTTAGCACAGTGTTCAGCAGTATTTAACAGTGAGTAAGTAACCCCTGCCCCCGTAGCCTGGGAAGAGTTGAATCCCTTTGATCTTTCTCACTTATAAAACAGGAGGGTGGCTGGTGCTCATGGTGGTAGCCATGTTGATTTGAACTGGCCTTGTTCTGCCTGGGCTACTAATCTTGTTTTTTAACAGAAACATGCCACTGTGAAATAAGCATTCTCTGTGCACATGCTCATCATGTAAGGGTGTTAGCTCAGGGCTCAGAGCTCAAGGCTTGGGGTTAGAAAGCAAAGAGAAAAGAAAAGATGGGATTCTTGACAAAGTACTGGTGGTCTGACCAGTTCCCACCAGATGGTTCCATTCTGCCTCACTCCATATTCTGCGATTTGGGCCCAGGATCTGTCTGTGTTCCTTAACCCCTGCCTGGAAGTGTCCTGGGAGTGGACATTTCTTTTTCTCTCCCAAATTCTCAGATTTTTTTTTTCCAAGAAAAAGGACACTTTTATCACCTAGTGCAAAAGGATGCACTATGGGGTGTTAGCAGAACTAGAAGCAGCCTGCATCGACCGGGTCTGTTCCGAAATAGAGGGGAGAGACCTGGAGGGGTGGGGGGATGGGGCTGCAATGGCCTGAGTAGCAGAAAGATCACTGTTGCCTGATGGGAGGTCGGGTGGAGGCTCATCACCTTGTCTTTCCCTCCAGATGCCTTTCTTTTCTGCTTCTTTTCTCTCCAGCTTAATGTTGGACCTTATGGGTATTTCAGTGTCAGCCTGCACTCCCATCTATCTGTTCCCTCATCTGCCCCACCTGCTCAAGTCTAGGTCTGTCTGAGGTTAACCTCCTCCAGTTGTGGTCAAGTTACCCGTGGAGTGCCTCAGCTCCCAACCACAGCCTGTCAGAACTTTGCCCAGTTGCCATGGCCCCTGACATTAGGACTCAGAGTTTCATTCAGGAAGGATCAAATACCCAGCCCTAATTACTTAGTATCTTTAAAAAAAAAAACCAACATTGTTAAAACAGTATATGATTATTTTAAAAGGCTTAGGAGGAAGCAGGAAGGCTGGCTGTATGGTGGAAGACAGGGAAAAGACCCCAGTCCAGGAAGTCTGGGTTCTGGAAAGGCTAGAGAGACTGTGCAAGGGTCCAGATGGACTGGGCCCAAAGCTGTGGGAAGTTTAAAGAGGCCCTGCGTGGGTCTGATTTGCATCTGAAGGGATAGAGTGGCCAAAGGCCATTGGGGACAGCATCAGCAGAAGGGGAAGCCAGGAGATTATATCTAACAGAGAGCATGAGTATAAAATTTGTACTTGTTTTGTCTCTGAGAAAGAATCGGAGTTCTATCTCTGTAGTGTATGGGTCTGTAGTGTAGAGGAGGCATCCCTGGCCTGGGATGTGGCTTAGCAGTAGTGTACTTGAAGCTTATAAAATGTCCCGATAGAATGGGAGGAACAGGATAGTCTCCCTTAGCAAGGACTCATCTTCAAAAGAGAGAAATACACATGGAAGCTTCCAGGAGGCCTAGCCCTCAGCAGCTGGTTCCCCACCACAGGAGACTCTCTGGCTGGGACTCTTGCCTCCCACTTTGACCCCACTGGCTGATTTGGTTCCTTGTACATGGATACAGCCCCACGGCCATGCCCCAGGGGTCTGAGAGGCATCATTGCAGATGCCCTCTCTCCTCGGACATGCCTCTGTGCAGAGATGACCCCAAAGACTGCTTCATAAGGGAAGCTCTTTGACCAGCTTTAAACACCAAGGGGTGATGCCAAGCTTGGCCACTTGGGTATCTATGGGAGATTTATCCAGCAGAGATATGTCAGAGTTATTTCTTAACTACGCTGTCAGGTCTCAAAAGTTCCTTTCAAACAGATGTTACACAGGTTCATCTTGTGCATCTGGCAGAATCATGCTCCTGATAAGAGAGCATGGGGGACTTAGTGGCAGATCAAGACATAATGGCAGTTGTGACCTTGCACTGCCCCTATGAGCTACCTCTTAGAGGCATATTCTTTGGTATGGGGATGGTCTAAGGACTGATTGTAAGTCAGGGTTGAGTCCTTTTGCTATGGGAATGAGTCTAAGTGAACGTCAATCTTTTGAATAAACATTAGCAGAAACTTTCTCAACAACCCCAAACTTCAATTACAGTACAGTTTTTTTTCTCACAGTTTTTCTTTTCTCCTTTTTGCCTTTTCTTTTCCTCTCTCTCCCTCTCCCTCTCCCTCTCTCTCTCCTTCTCCCTCTCCCTCTCTCTCTCCCTCTCCCTCTCTCTCTCTCTCTCTGGTTTTTTTTTATGGTTGTTTTGTTTTTTGAGACAGGGTTTCTCTGTGTAACAGCTGTGGCTGTCCTGGCACTCACGCTGTAAACCAGGCTGGCCTTGAACTCACAGAGATCTGCCTGTGTCTGCCTTCCAAGTGCTGGGATTAAAGGTGTGCGCCACCACTGCCTGGCCTTTCTCCTGGTTTCCAACAAGCCTGTTTAGTACACTACTTGTCTTCCCATTGTATTGGAGGCAAGTCCATAAGCTAAAGGCAGCTTTGTGTAACAGTATTTCTTACCAAGTTTATTGGCAAACCCTTCACAGCATCGTTTACTACTTCAAGTTTCTCCTGCATCAGATTGAGTGGAGGAAAGAATGAATGAGCAGTGCTGGGATGCAGGGATAAACAAGATGCTAAGAAGCTCAGGTTAGAGCAGCTGGGAACAGGGCTCAGGCTCCAGGCCAGGCCCAGGAGAGGGGTTGAGCCCTGGTCCCTTTGTACTTAAGGGATTCCCCAAATCCTCAACTTGCCTCAAGAAGTTGGTTCATGTAGTTTTGTTTTGTTTGTTTTTTACTCTTTGAAGGTGTGCCACCCAGCTCCCAAATAAATACACAGAGACTTATTCTTACTTATGAATGCCTGGTCTTAGCTTGGCTTGTTTCTAGCCAGCTGGCTTTACTAACTTAAATTATCCCATTTCTTTTTAACATTTTGCCTCTGGGCTTTTTACCTTTCTTTATTCTATATGTCTTTCTTTCCTTCTTACTCCGTGGCTGGCTGGCTGGCTGGGTGACTGGGTGGCTGAGTGACTGGGTGGCTGGGTGGCTGGCTGGCTGGGTGACTGGGTGGCTGGGTGACTGGCCCCTGGTGTCCTCCTCTTCTTTTGCTTCTCTTGTTCCTCCTCTTCTCTCATTCTTCTCTAGCTTAGAGTTCTCCTCCTACTTATTCTCTCTGCCAGCCAGCCCTGCCTATTTCTCTCTCCTGCCTAGCTAATGGCCGTTCAGCTCCTTATTAGACCCTTAGGCAAGCAAAGTAGCACAGCGTCACAGAATTAAACAAATGCAACATATAAAAGAATGCAACACATCTTTGCCTCATTAAACAAATATTCCACAGCATAAATGAATGTAACACATACTGAAAATTACATTTCACAATAGGTTGAAGGACTGGTTTCAGCAAAATTTCCACCCCTTGGGACTATAGTCTGCTGAGCCCTGCCCATCATCTGGCTTTCACAAGATGTCCAGAGTGAGTGTGGCTGCTCCTAAGGCCATGGGCATTTGTTTCCAAGGAAAAAACAAGGCATGAAACACCTACTCAATACACTAAAACCCCCAAATTCTCTGATTTGCCTCAGATTTGTATGGATGATGAAAACATCATAAACACCCAAGGCTGGTGTTGCTGTGGAGATGCAGGCTTACAAAGAATGAGTAACTGCTTTCTTCTAGGCTAAAGCTAAGCCCTGGGCCAAGTGCTTCAGGGATGTGACAAGCTGGATTCTGTATGGTGGTCATATCTGTTTCCAGGTAAGAGAGGTTCAGAGGTGATTTGCTTACAGAAACAGCTAGGAAGTGGTTAGAGCCAAGATTTTTTTTAAGTGGTTTTTATTTCATTTGTATGCGTGTGAATATCTCTGTGAGTGAATGCAGCATGTGTGTGAACGCAGCATGTGTGTATCTGTGTGTGAATGCAGCATGTGTGTGAATGCAGCATATGTGTGAACGCAGCATGTGTATATCTGTGTGTGAACACAGCATGTGTGTATCTGTGTGTGAATGCAGCATGTGTGTGAATGCAGCATGTGTGTGAACGCAGCATGTGTGTATCTGTGTGTGAACGCAGCATGTGTGTATCTGTGTGTGAACGCAGCATGTGTGTATCTGTGTGTGAATGCAGCATGTGTGTGAATGCAGCATGTGTGTGAACGCAGCATGTGTGTATCTGTGTGTGAATGCAGCATGTGTGTGAACGCAGCATGTGTGTATCTGTGTGTGAACGCAGCATGTGTGTATCTGTGAGTGAACGCAGCATGTGTGTATCTGTGTGTGAATGCAGCATGTGTGTATCTGTGAGTGAACACAGCATGTGTGTATCTGTGAGTGAATGCAGCATTCCCGTGTGGATGTCTACAGAAGCTGGAAAAGGGTGTTGGGTCCCTGGGAACTGGAGATAGATGTGTCTGTGAGCCACCTAGCATGGGCACTGGGACCTACACTTGGGTCCTCTGAAAGAGTAGCATGCTTTCCGAACAGATTAAGCCTCTCTCCAGCCCCAAGAGCAGAGCTTTGTTATGTTCTAAGACAGCAGTGCCTCACTATGTAGTTTTGCCTGACCTGGAACTTGCTATGTGGACCAGACTTACCTCTCACTCACAGAGACCCCCTCCCCCACCCCTACCCACTGAGGGACTGAGACCACAAGCATGCGCCACCAAGCCCAGTGTATGTGATGCCGTGGATGGAAAGCAGGGCTTCAGGCAGGTTGGCAAGCATCCCACTAACTGAGCCCAGCCCCTGCTCTGAATGTGTTTCCTGATTTCACATATTTGGTTGGTCCTCATTGTCATTTCCAGGAAGATCTCACAGTTGTTCTATCCATCAACTTGCTTCGTCCTCCGTCCCCCTTAACTGGCAGCCTGTTCCTGCCATCTTTTATTCTTGACAGTACATATAACATTCTACTGACTTTTGAATTATATGTAAAATGTAATGATTAGTTTTACTTGTTTTGTGTTGAAGATAGGGTCTTCTGTGACCTACGCTGCCTCCAAATCCCAAGTGCTAGATGACCAGTATGCTTTACATGCCTGGTTGCAGTACCGGTTTCTCCACCAAATCCTAGCATCTAGGACCTAGACACTACTGATTCTAATCTGCATCGCTGTACATGTGTCATTTTACTGCACACCATTTGAGAGATTTATGTTTGGTTTTTGTTTTGAAAGGGTTTTGCTTGGAGTTCAGATTGCCTTCAACTTTCTTCTTGTTTTAATTTTTTAAGATGGGGCTTCTCTGTGTAGCCCTGGCTGTTCTGGAACTTGCTCAGCAGACCAGATTAGCCTCTATTCCTACCACACACCTGCCTGGCCTCCTTCAACTTTTATCCTCTTGTGTTAGTCTCTTGAGTGCTGGGATTATAGGCTTGTGCTACCACACTCAACAAGATTTGAAAAACCACGAGGATTAGCCGGGCGTTGGTAGCTAATCTCAGCACTCGGGAGGCAGAGGCAGGTGGATCTCTGTGAGTTCGAGGCCAGCCTGGTCTCCAGAGCAAGAGCCAGGATAGGTTCCAAAGCTACACAGAGAAACCCTTCTTGGGGGTAAAAAAAAAAAAAAAATCTTAGCCGGGCAGTAATGATGCATGCCTTTATTCCAGCACTTGGGAGGCAGAAGCAGGCAGATCTCTAAGTTCAAGACCAGTATGGTCTACAGAGCAAGTTCTAGGACAGCCAGGGCTACACAGAGAAACCCTGTCTCAACAAACAAACAAAAATAAAAATAATCATTTTTTATGTAAAGGAGGTTTTTATTTTGAGACAGGGTCTTATTTAGATCAGGGTGGCCTCAGCTTGCCTCCACCTCCCAAGTGCTGGGCATACTCTCATTCAAAGCCACATCCAGCTTTTGGGAGGAGAATCAAAGTCTAACTTTTCATCAAAGTGTGGCAAGAATGAGCTTTGATACTGACGCTGGCCCTTCGTTGTTCTGGGCTTGTCCTACTCCATCAATAGCATCCATGAGCTGACACAGAGAACTTACATCCAGTCCAATCCAGCCTTGGGGACTCTGGTCCAGGTCATCTTCAGACCAGTGAGGCCAATCTTGCTGGTACAAGAGGCTCCTGTGGCCTGGTCAGGTGTTGATCTTCACCAGGAGCTGCGAGGCCAGCTCATTTCTCACCTTCAGCCCAGCTCTGCTGGATCCTGCTACAGCCTGTTTGAGTTAGATTTGTCACATGGGCAATAAAAATGATTTGTTTGAGTGAGACTGTGTACCCAAGGACAGCAGCGTGGGGGGAAAAAACTGACTTCCGGTGTAATTTTCCTAGGCACTGAGCAAAGGGCAGGGCACAATAGTCATTCTGTGTTTATTTCAATTGCCTCATTATATTCAGTGTCATTCCTTGTTTGTCTTTTCCATTATCCAGTGAAAAGGATAGGGTGTATTGGCAAAAGTTACCCTGACATCATGGCTGGCCTCCCTGGGAAGGGGGGCAAGGGAAGGGGTTGGCAAAGACACAGGCAGGAGACTGACTTGGTTTTCTTTCTAGCATCCATCTTGGACCTCAAGATCATCAGACCCTCTCCACCTAGAAGAGTTAGTCTCCAAACTCACACAGCCATAAAAGGAAGACAATAACTTTCCAGAACTGCTGAAGAGTACCGGGAACAGTGAAATGAGCCTGTAGCCAATGCTCAACAAATGTCAGTACCAATTGTCAAGTAGGACCCAACACTGCAGAAAGGAAGTAAGAGCCAACATCACCCGTGTGGGGAGACATTATGACATCACTAAGCAACCACGCTAGCAATCACACAAGTCTTCTCTAGGATAGCAGCCTCAGTCATCATGTCTGCAACATCCTCTGGGTAGAAGTCTTAAGGTGAGGAATGTGGCCAAACTGCACACCCTTCTGCTGGGAGCCAGATGGGACCAAGCCCAGAAGGCTTGGCTTTTGCCAGCCATTGAGCAGCGTGACCCAGTTGAGAGAGCTGCTTTCTTCACATAGCACAAGTGTGGTGACTGGATCCCTAGTCTCTCATCCAAAAACCCGCAACTCGGGTTATGTCCATGGTCTGCTCACCTACCTCATCAAGCCTTGGCACCAACAACCAATCCTTGTGACCCAAATGCCAGGCACCAACAGCTCCCGTGGGAAGGCTGAAGAATATCCTCAGGTGTAAGGAATTTGCCTTCTAAACAAGGAATCAACATCTAAGAATGATTAACTTATTTGAAACAGGGCTTTATTTGAAAGTCCAAGGAGGCAGCCAGGAAATGAGGTCTCAGAATTCAGGCAAGATTGCAACGATCTGGGGCAGCTTGTCTGGGACCTTTGGTTCATAGAAGCAGTGGAGACCACCTCTGACCATTTCCCAGGTACTGCCTGAAGACATTTGCAACACAGAAGGCCCCTGGACCTCGCTGGTCATCTGCCCAGCTCCACCAATATCATTCAAGAGAAAACTTGAACCCCTGCAGAGGCAGGCATCACTGTGACCAAAGTTCCCGACAGAACCAACTTACAGGACAAATATTCTGTCTCACTTGGTCCAGCAGGCAGAGAAGGCATGGCAGTGGGAACATGAGGCCACAGTTGCTTACACAGCGGCAGATCAGGAAGTGTAGAGTGAGCTAGGCTAGAAGTAGGAGTAGGTGTAACCTTCAAAACTCCCCAGCATTCAGTGACCTGATTGGGCCAGGCAGACCCTACAGCCTTTAAAACAAACTTTAAGCATTCAAAACAAGTCTGTGGAGGAATTCGCAGATGCAAACCTTGGTGGTGGGGGATGCACACAAGTGGCTAGCTTTGTGCTTTAGCAGAGCTTATTCTCGGCTCATCTTGGAGGCATGCCTCTGGTGTGTTTGCTCTGTTGTTGCAAAGCTCAAAGAATGGGTGGCGTAGATACAACAAACACTTCTCACACATCTGGGGGGCGGGTACAAGATCCAGGAGCCAGCACAGTTGGGGACTGGCAAAGGCCCCTTTCACTGCCCTTCCTCGTATCTTAATAGGGTGGAGCTATCTCTCTAGGGTCACTTTTATAAGGGCACAAATCCCATTACAAGGGCTCCCATCCTCATAGCCTGCCTAAACCACTTTCCCAAGTCCCTAATTCCGAATGTCATCCCATCAGGAATGAACAGTTCAACCCGTGAATGGGCTGGTGGCCGATGGCCAGTTCCTAACATATAGTAACTATCCTTTTCCTCAGTAATTGCCAAGATGGACACTGAGAACCATACAACTTTCTGGTTTCCCTTCTGTGGTTAGGGCTCTGTGGTTCCCAGTTGACATTTGCCTCAGTCCTGGCTCTATTTTATAACCTCTTCCTCAGGCATCACTAAATACATCATCCTTATTCTTGTGTGAGACTGACTCACCCCCTACAGTGCTAAGAGGGTGTCAATCCTTAATCATTACTGCATTAAAACATCCCATTATAAACCAACAGTTGGGAAACACAACTATTGGGATAGCAACTTCTAGCCCACAGGTGATCATTTTATAGTTTACCCTTTATATCATAGGTGGAGGAATTCATTGTGTGTGTGTGTGGCCACAGGCCAGCAATTGGGTGTCTTCTTTGGTAGCTCTCCACTGCATTCCTTCAGACAGTGTCTCTCACTGTTTTGGGTAGAATGGCAGGCCAGTGAGCTTCGGGAATCTGCCTGTCACCCCAGGGCTGGGATCACTGATTCATGTGCCAGACACAAGGCTTTTTACATGGGTGCTAGGGATCTGAACTCAGGTTGTCACACTTGCACAGCAAGCATTTTAGTAAACTGAGCCATCTCTCCAGCCCCAAAGTTTGTTTTCTTTCTTCCTTTTTCCCCTTGTGGTGCCGTGGGTTGAACCTGGATGCCTCCAGCATTACCAGGGAAGTATGCTCCCATTGAGCTTTTCCCCCAGCCTGAAAGTTGATTTCTGTCCCTAAACCAAAAGGTAAGCATCAGCTGACTCTAGTAGGAACACATCCTGCTAGAGTTAATAACAAATGGGTCAAATGACTACCTCATATAGCTACACATCACTTGTGACAGTCTCACTTTACCCCGGTGCAGACCCAATTTTTACTTTTGTCTAAAGGCAAGCTCTAGAGGTGGTTTTGTTCAAGGGTGTTTTTTGTTGTTCTGGATTTTGTTAGTTTGTGGGTTTTTTTTTTTTTGTTTTTTTTTTTTTTAGATTTTATTTTATATGTGTAACTGTTTTGCCTGCTTGTTTGTATGTGCAACACAGATGTGCCTAGTGCCCAAGGTCAGAGAAAAGTATTGCATCCCCTGGAGCTGGAGTTATCAAGAGTTGTGAGCTGCCTGTGTGTGCTGGGAATGGAACGCAGGTCCTCTGCCAAGAGGAACAAATGCTCTTAACCACTGAGACAATCTCACCAGTGCCTAGCAAAGATGTTTAATCACCAGAACATCTTACATAAGCACACCAAGTTAATAACGACAATCACTCCTTTAGATGCCAACATATCGTCTGTTGTCCACAGTCTGACTTCTCAGAGATATATGATTTAAATAAAACCACACACACACACAGAGAGAGAGAGAGAGAGAGAGAGAGAGAGAGAGAGAGCCAGTACACTACCACCAATATTCTATGCTCTTATCATAGAAACAATTATAAACTCATGTACAACTCCACTGTGCACCACATGTGTGCCTGGTGCCAGGGGAGTCCAGTAGAGGGTGTCAGATTCCCTAGAACTGGAGTTACTGACAGTTGTGAGCCACCATGTGTGTGCTGAGAACTGAACCCCAGTCCTCTAGAAGAGCAGCCAGTGCTCTTACCCACTGAGCTGGCCTTCCAGCCCATAGGCGCTGTGTTAAAAACCGACTAGAACATTTATCCTAATGCCTTGATCAACCAACTTGCTGTTGCACTGAACTGAGTGCTGCTGTGCACACCAGTCATAGTGTGGGTTTGTGTGTGCACTGTGTAAGTATGCAGTGAATGCTACCGTATATCCACACATGGATTTGAAAATCTGACCATTCTCAGGAGCTTCAGTTTGTTTTGGGAAAGATCATGTGTTGGGCATAAGTGCCCCCCACTCTTTACACCTCAGAACTGAGTTTTGGTCGCTTGTTTGCTGAGTTCTCAGTGTGGCATGCTGGTACTGTGCTCACGGAAGTTTTGGAGCAGTAGATTCCCTTCTGTGGTTACCTCTATTTACTTAGTGGTGGGGGTGCCCACAAGTGATGTGCTTGTGCAGATCTGAGGACACCTGTGCCCATCATTCTCTATTTCACCCCGTAGGTTCTGAACTCAGGCCCTCGAGGCTTGGCAGCAAGGGTCCTTCCCCACTGGGCTACCTCTCCAGCTCTGGAGTAATCTACATGCCCATGATCTGCATGGCCTATAGCTAAAATGCACTAAAATGTCACCTCCAAGTATTCGCTCTGATGGCCTCCATGGTTTCTGCCATGTGAGACAATGTTTAACTTCTCAAGCTTTTTTTCTTATCCTTGAGCTCAGCTGACAGCCAAGTCCACGGCCTAGACTAAGAATCCTAGTTTCCTCCAGCCCATTATAGGTCTTGCTGCCCTTAGGGCAGTGCAGACCAGCCCAATCCAACTTTCTCAATCACAAGCGGGCAAGGAATTTCAAGGATCATAAACTGAGGGTTTGCCAACCAAAGATCAGGTTACAGGCCTTAAAGTGGTATCCATGATAGTATGAGATACTTCCCTGCATTCATACCCTTACAAAGGCCACCCAAGGAGAGCTACACAGTGAGACCCCCGTATCAAAAAACAAAAATACTCAGGCATTCAAATCTGAATGCCAATAATCTCCTGCCAGTTCTCCAAATGGCATGGCTGAGGCAAGGAATATACAAGAAAAAACCCGACAATTTAAAATCACAGTTGGAATCTGACCCAAGAAAGCCCAACCATCTTTTCTCCCCACCTCCCTCTCATCATGTACAACCATCATGTCACTACCCACTCCAAGACAAAAGGAAGCTCAGGTACATTCTGTTGTGTCCCTTTCCCATGGCACTGAGGTTGCAAACAACTGGGGCCATCTCAGGCAGTGTGGATCATTCAACTAAGTATTTTCACATGACTGGTATTTGGTGTGGTTATAGAAAATAATCATGGAGATTAAGGCTTATTTTTATATTTAAATCTAAAATTTGTTAATCTTTTAAAATCTTTAAATTAAAGTAGGTATTCAAGTGAAATAAAAAACACAAGAGGTTAGAAGTGTTTGCTTCTTGTGTAATATAAATGTCACTTGGCTTCTTTCCTGGTTTTCATAACCACTTTCATACACTTTAACATAGCCAACATCATAGAGAACTTCCAAGTATTCTCAGTGGAGATGGTCACAGCCCGAGTTCAAGCACGGCTAACAGCATCTGCTGGTTTGCCTTCTTCAAGGACCCAGACTACCAGTCTCTGTCATTTAACCAAGCAGGTTTACTTTGAGTCTATCGGGTTTCTCTATAAGATATTCTGCAGCTCAGTTGTTTTGTTTTGTTCTACAGCTTTAGGTGCTTCTAAATAAGTACAAGTACAGCAGTGTCCCCAGAACACAAGGGCATGCATGTGCTCACACATCAGTGCCTTCCTATCACATGGTTTCTTCCTCATTGTTTTTGCCTCTCAAGCTTTGTGGGCCACTGTTAACCTTACAGTGCAGCTAGACAAAAGTATTACACAATACAACACATAAAAGAAACATTTGCAATGTATTACTTTTTATGTCTTTTAATTAAAAAAAACTCAAAGATATAAAACAAGCATTTTACATAATGCATACATTCTCAACATCCGCAGATGAGATAAATAACAGAAGGCAAAAGCAGACATATTGTATCGCTTCTCTTTGGTAAGTCACCATACCATTCTATGAAGAAACAGAATGTTTTGTTTGTTTAAAAAAAAAACAAAAAAAACCCATAGTCTTAAAATAACTGTTCCTTAGTATTAACAAAATATTCAGCAATAATGCAGAAGGTGTATTTTTCAAATTGACAAGAATGCATAATACTTTACTCTCTGAGGGGTAAGTAGCTCCTTTCAATATTAAGGCCTACAGAGAAACAACTTTTTTCTAGCTACCATTTTCACTGGCTCTTCTTAAAAATCACAAACTCCCAGACACCATTCTTGTGGAAAATCTTTTCCATATTCAAAAACTCTCTCACCAGTCAGCTCGACTCCACCCATCCTAACCAATTTCATTTCCTATGAGGCAATTCTATTTTAATTCAGCATCACCTAAACTCAAGTGTCCCAATAAAAAAAGACTAAAATTCCACTGAATTTGTTCCAACAAATAGCACATATTTACACCATGGCTCTACTAAAGCAATATATACAGGTCAGAACTAAGAGTTAGAAAACCAAAAGGGCCCATTCAATACATAGCAGCTTGTGTCTAAATATATACAGGTATGTATATGTTTTCACAGTTAATCTTTAACAAAATTACATGATATGTTCAGAAATATTTTTCCTATGGTCTATAAATAATGCTTTAAAAATTCAACTAATGTAAGAAATGAAGTGTAAGAGTCAATCAAATTAAATAAATCTTCCGAGCCTTTAAGAACAAATGCTTAAGTTGGTAAAGCTTGAGGTGTGTCTTGTAAAGGCCATTCTCTCAGGCCCCACCAGGAAATGGAGTCTTCCTTCTAAAAACGGTAGGAGAGAAACTCCAAAACTTTGGAAGGAACTGGAAGTTTCTGGACTTCTTGGGTGGGCATCACTCTTCGGATTGACATTCGACATAAATGTTGAAGGCTAGGAACTTGCCTTGGAGTGGCCCAAAAACATACACTTCCATCTTGTGTCCTTAAGAGAAATGAAAAAGCACGGTCATCTAACTACATGCATTCCATGTCCCTACCGCTCCATGTCAGAATCACAGATCTTACTTTAAAATCTAGTAAGAACTACAATGATGTACTCTAGGATAAGGCAGTAACAGGATTATAAAGAGTTTGTCTAGGGAGTTTACAGGACTTTTTCTGCTAAGAAACAAGTGAAGAAGCTGGAGATATATATAGTTGAGCTGTTAAGAGAACTCAATGCTTTTCCAGAAGATCAGAGTTCAGTCCCAGCACTTACAAGGTAGCTCACAAACACCTCTAACCCTAGTTCTACATCACACCCTCTTCCGGCCTCTGCAGGCACTACGTGCACATGATGCACAGACATGGAAGCCAACACCCATATACATAAACTAAAAACAAATCTTCAAAAGAAAAAGAAACAAGACATACTTACCCAGCAGCTAAAACACTGCCATCAGCAGAAAAGGCACAGCAAAGACCATTGCTCAAAGGTGCAACTTGTACTGGACAATCCTCACCAATTCTCCAAAACCTCACCATTCTGGAAGGGAAATAAGCAACGGAGTGAGTAAGTCAGAAAGCAATGCTTCTGTGGAGTCACAGAGCACATACAAATCACTCCAGAGATCATGATGACTTTGGTTGAGACAGAATATTATGTAACCCAGCTAATAGGAATTTTTTGTTGTTGTTGTTTGATTAAGGTCTCACTACATAGCCCAAAGTGGAATTTTCCTGCTTCAGCCTCCCAAAGTGCTACAATGACAGGAATGAGCCTACACATTCAGCTACCTCAATGATACGAATATGCTTTATATACTATTTTATATGCTATACCATTTGGTAAATTGAATGAACTCCAAAGAAATCACAAAGCATGGCTTTGTAATCTCAGTGACTTGAACCTGTAATGTTCACAACTAGAAGCTTTCTCATTTTCTTACAGATAAAATAACAATCTGCCCTATTTTTTTCTGCATTTGCCTACTCTCAAAAGCAATGGCTACTAATTTTACAGGTGTGTACTACTATAACCAGCTAGGCAAAAATCAAGGTGTTGTCTAGAGATAAAAACCCAGTTACAGCTGGGCTTTGGTGGTGCACGCCTTTAATCCCAGCACTCGGGAGGCAGAGGCAGGTGGATCTCTGTGAGTTGGAGACCAGCCTAGTCTACAAGAGCTAGTTCCAGGACAGCCTCCAAAATCACAGAGAAACTGTCTCGAAAAATTGAAAAACCAAAAACCAAAAACCAAAAAAAAAAAAAAAAAAAAACCAACTACAGGATGGGTATGGTGGTCCACACCAAATTCCCAGCGCCCAAGAGACAAAGTCGGAAGGATCTTAAGTTGAAGATCAACCCAGCCCACATACCAAGACCATTTCACATACAAACAAAAAACAGGCCCCCACAAAAACTAAAGAAAGGTGTTATAATTTAAAGCATGCTTTCATTAAGTAAAAGAAAAGAAACCTTTCAAAGGTATGAAAAGTCAAAACTTTATCTGATTACTTACTTATCATCAGCAATGCTCGCAACATGGAGTCCGTCGTGACTAAAAGACACACCTCGTACCCATCGGTCATTTGCTCCTCCAGCAAATATTGGAGTGGGTGGGGGAAACAGGTGCCTAGGGTCAGAGACATATTTTCAGTGGGTTTCAGAATCAGTTCAAACAAAATGGTCTTGGTATCAAGTTCATTGGCCTTTGATTAAGATGTAAACTGGGGGTTCAATGATACCACTAAGATGGAGAGGGCTGTTACAGCAGAACTAAATGTGATAGGAAGCTGTGTGCTCAGTCAGAGGAAGGCAGTCCTCTGTTGGGTGCTATTCTTCAGCCAAGGGTACACAGGAACTGTGCTTCCCAGCTAGAACTGCCAACAAAAGCAAGGGCTTTATTTTTGTTGGTTGTTTGTTTTTCAGGATTTCTCTGTAGCTTTGGAGCCTATCCTGGCACCCACTCTGTAGACCAGGCTGGCCTCGAACTCAGAGATCCACCTGCCTCTGCCTCCCAAGTACTGGGATTAAAGGCGTGCGCCACCAATGCCCAGCAAGCAAGGGCTTTGTAAAGCTGTTCCTCTTTTTCACAACATGGTATACAACATTTAAGTCCAACTTCTGTTTAACAATTTTCCCCAGGCAAACTCTACTATATTACCATTTACAGAACCAGACAAATACTAAGACCCACCTAATAAGAGCCATATTCACTCTGAGTTTAGCTAAAGCTTTGCATTATTCAAGAGCTCGTATAACGAAAAACTTTATGAGATTGTTAATTTTACATTTTGGAGATTCTAATTTTTCACATAACTTCTTCAAAGCAGTAGTGATAGCTAGTATCAGATTATAGACTGAGCTAATTCATGTTTTACTCACCCGAATTCCATCAGAATGTCTCCATTGTGTGGATCCCAGATACACACACGAGTATCATAAGATGCAGTAGCTAGCAATGCTCCATCAGGAGAAAAGTCACAAGCTACAACATCATGGTGATGCCCTTCTAGTTTCCTTATCATGGTGTATTTCTCCATATTCCAAAGGAAAACCTGCAATAATAAAAAGGCAAATGTTATAGTTTCACTCAGACACACAGAGGACAAAGGGGCATATCTTTAACTACAACTGCTATTTTAACATTACATTAAATTAATTACAAATTATGAGTAATTTAAAGAATATGCTCAGTGTCGTAGATTAAAAATCAGTCTTTTAAGTTAATTAAAGCAGACATGCAAATTTCTATTTCAAATGTTTCTGTTAAATGTTAATTTAAAAAATAAGCCTAAAGGGAAAATAAAGGTGTAATTCAACTTAACCACATACTGAAATCCATTTATTCCCAAAACTAATTTAACTAAAATATATGGAAATAAATAGGGTTAAGTATTACAAACCCCTTTCTCTCTTTTTTTTCAGAAACTACCAATTTTTAAAAATATATACAGACAGAAAATGTAATGTTAGCAAATTGTTACTCCATTGGCATCTCCCTTTGAGATAATCACTTGTTTACAATAGGCTTGGGTCACCACCGAGAGCCTAGGAAGAGAAACAGATACTGCAAGAAAAGAGAATTTTCATAGCCAAAATGTAATTTCGTTGGCAAACAATAAAGATGTCAAACCACATTACAAATGAAAATGCCATTTTATATAATTACAATGTTGTTTTTTTGGTAATTAAAAGTCTTATTTTTCCAAACTAACTATAATCATTAGTCATTTTCAGTATAAAAGTTAAATTACTTAAAAATAAGCTCACATACACTTTAGATTTTAAACATCCAAAGACTGTGCAGAAGGCTATAAGTAAGTTTTGCTGTTTTGGGTTTTTTTTTTTTTTTTTGCTTTGAAGCAGTGTCTCACCAAGATGTCTGGGCTGGCTTGAACTAAATAGCCCAGGCTGGCCTTGAATTTGTGATCCACTTGCCTCAGCCTCCCAAGGAGCTCTAGTCAGGATTCTAAAGCGTACTGCAGTCTGTTAG
Organism: Cricetulus griseus; assembly: GCF_003668045.3. Classification (NCBI taxonomy): domain Eukaryota; kingdom Metazoa; phylum Chordata; class Mammalia; order Rodentia; family Cricetidae; genus Cricetulus; species Cricetulus griseus. The sequence goes on from NC_048600.1 coordinate 92,681,406, forward strand.
ATTAAACACAAGCTTGGAGGTTTACAGAAGGCCTAGTGAGACAGTGCCCCTCCTCTTGAAACAGAGCAATGCTTTCCTCTCCTTCCTTTCTGCACAAGTTATTTGCAAAGGAAAATAGGTATAATAATTGCAATGACTTAAGGTACTGCCAATATCTTAAATTCCAAAAAGCAACAGAGAAAGCACTCAAAAACCAATTTCTTTACATTAAATTGGGTTCACTTGTCAGACTCTCAATTCCAAATTGGAAGATCAATTTACTTCGGAGTCTGGATTTCACTGTGGGGGAAATTATTTTTAAAGGAAAAAAAAAAAAAAGAAAAGAAAAGAAAGAAAAGCAGAAAGTGGACATCGACCAGCACCTGTGTACGTACAGTACACCTTGCAGCCGAATGCAAGGTTACTTCATCCTAGGGTAAAGGTCGCCCCCAGCCCGGTAGCCAGAGATGCCACTCTTTCTGCCCAGCTAACACCATTGTGCGCCTGTGTGCGAGTGGTGCCAGCATAACCTCAATCACACCAATATTGCTGCCACCACCTGTGACAGGAAAAGCAAGAAGCATATGGAAAACACACAGCCTAAAATAGCAATGTCAACATCTAGCTTGTTTTATGATTTAAGAAAAAAAAGAACAAACTAAGCTATTTTGTTCTAAACTTCTAACATTTACAACTATCAGTTTAACATACTACTTGGAAAAATAAAGTGTGTTTTATCTAGCCACAGCCCCCACCCCCATTAGTCCCAAAGCCTGCTGTGGTCATTATACATATCTGGAGTTCAGCCAGTTTCATACACACTCAATGCTACTGCTAAAACCACATTAACTCAGAGCTAGTAAACTAACAGTTCACTGAAAGCACAGCCTTCAACAGTCACTATTTAAGCTGTCAATAGGCAAGCTGTCAAACAATAGGCAGCTAGCACATGAGTGCTAATTTTATTCTATTTTCAAATTACTATTTTTTTTTCAGTTAAATGTCTAGGATCAGCTGGGACTCAAACTTAAAAACAAAACAGCAAACTGGACAAAACAAAATTAATTAGCAAGGAAGTACCATACGTACGGACTAGATCTTGTCTATATCACATAAACTAGAACCCACAAAAAACTAACTAACCTACATTTTATAAACATCTCTAAAAGCAATTAATTTCTCAATTCACCAAAAAATAACTAGTTTTCTACATGCAAATTCTCTCCATCATGAAATAAGGCATTAAGAAGTTCATGACACCGAGCACAGACTTAATAGATTACTTAGATTTAAAATGATTAAGCATACATTATCATCCAATTCACAATACATGTACAAGAACTTTGACACATACTGCTTTACTGGCTCCAACTGAACACAGCATAGAAGAATCAGGAGAGAATGCACAACTGTACACCCAGTTCTGGTGTCCCCGCAATACTTTCATCATGTTTCCTGAAAAAAAGAAACATCTGTGTCAGGAGAATGCAGCTGAAATCAATAAATACTGACATGACTGTGGTCTACAGTTACCATAAACTTTTATAGCTGAAAAAAAAAAATGGATATAGATGGATATAGAGGCTTTCAATATCTGTCAATGCTTGCTTTTTCTTCCTTCCTTCCTTCCTTGGCAGGGTCTCTCTATGTAGCCCTGGCTGGCCTCGAACTCTCTAGAGGGTACTATCTGGTGCTTGATAAAATTACATAGGACTGGAGACACTATTCAGTAGTCAAGAGCACACTCTGCTCTTACAGAGGACCTAAGTTTGATACCCAGCACCATAATTGGGTGGCTCACAATTGCCTGTAACTCCAATTTCAGAGGATCCAATGCCTCTGGCCTCCTCAGGAACGCATTTACCCCCATGCAGACACACATGAATATATATAACTACAAATAATACATTTTAGGATATAAAAGCCAGGCACACTAATTTATTTGTTTAATCTCAGCACTTAGGAGACACGCAGGTTTTTGTTATTTTGGCTTTTTTTTTGGTTTGTTTTTTTGTTTGTTTGTTTTTTGAGACAGGGTTTCTCTGTGGCTTTGGAGGCTGTCCTGGAACTAGCACTTGTAGACCAAGCTGGCCTCCAACTCAGAGATCTGCCTCCCTCTGCCTCCTGAGTGCTGGGACCAAAGATGTGCACCACCACCACCCATCCAGAGGCAGCAGGTATTTTAGCAGGTATTTTACTGTTTCTCTCAAACAAGATAAAACTTTGTAAATATCAAGATACCATGTTTCATAAAAAACTGAGTACACCATACTTTCCTATGAGATTAGAGGGAAAAATATCTTAGTTTTTAATGAAAGAATTTATAATCTATGCTTACCAGCATTTAACCATGTTATAAATGAGGCTATAATCTAAACTTTACTGGATGAGTAAAACTGTTTAAAGTCCTATTTAAAATTTTTAATTTTAAAATTTTATTTATTTAGTGCATGCATGAGTGTTTAGGCTGTGTACCATGTGTATGTATCGACCACAGAGGCCAAAGGTTAAGTTAGGATCCCTTGGAACTAGATCCATCCAAAAGTTATGGATCAGTGTGGTTGGTTTATGAGCAGTGTTAAGATGGTTCATTATAGTTACTGCTGGCTTAAACTATATTTTTGTTTTCCAAGTATTATTAAACAGAAAGAAAAAAAAAGACACCTTGGTCACCAAGTCATTTGTGTTTTCTGATAGTGTCTTGCTAAGTAATCAAGTTTGGCCTGGATCTCTCAATTCTCCTGTTTACCTTCTAGAGCTATGATTACAGGTGTGCTGGGAGGGGGAGTAGGGGTGTGGGTGGCAATCCCATAATCACTCCCATAGTCACATCAAGTTAGGCATGGTGGCACAGGCCTTCAATTTCAGCACTCAGGAGACAGAGCCAGGTGGATCTCTGTGAGGCCAGCCAGAGCTACAGAGACCCTGCTGCCTCAAAAAACAAAACAAAACAAAACAAAACAAAAAAAAAACAAAAAAAACCCACCTCACTCTTTTACACAGCTGGAGCCAAGACAAAAGACATACATACCATCATCTTTGAGGTCCCACACTCTCAGAGTTTTGTCTCTTGAAGCTGATACAAGGATTAAGCTCCCATCTGGAGCAAAAGTTAAGTCTCTGACCACTTCAATGTGGTCTACCAAATTAAGGAGGAGCTTTCCTAAATGTGATGGAAAGGAGAAAGAGATACAAGATCATTATTTGTTATCTTCTATTTTTATAGTTTTGTTAACTGTAAAGAATGAACAGACACTCTTGGTACCACCTAGTTCTATGAGGTAAATTATTTCACTTCATATTTATTAATGGCTTTTGTTACTTATGAAGATTCACTTAGATTTTTAAGTAATTTCCTCCCAAGATAACAAACTCTACTATTTACTAGAAAAAATGCAAAAGGAATAGCTGAAATGTAAGCAAATCCCTAGATCAAACTAGCACCAAGAAAACTCTATTCCATTCCAAGTATTTGTACAGTACAACTTTATTGTATATGTGTATGTGTCTGAGGACCCAAACTCAGGTTTTCAGACTTAGCAGCAAGGACCCTTACCTGATGAACCGTCTCACCAGTCCCAGTATGACTTTAAAACAAAATCAAACTATCAACTTTTCTCTTTGCTTTTTATTCCTTGGCCTTGGACTAACTATCAAATGCTCCACCAAGTAATATTATCTCACAACTTTTAATTTTAACATTATCTAAACAGAAAAAGTACGTATCAGCAACTGGAAGTTTTGTTTTCTAGAAAAATCCTTGGTTACCTTAATTTTTTTCCCCCTATTAGCCAATCAAACTTTGCTTCCTGGTCTTGAACACATAGAATATGCCAGAAACTAGAGCAAAACCAAAACTTTTTTTTCTTGAATAGCTGGGCACCGAACCTCAGGTTTGAAGCAATGTTCAACACTTTTCCACTGAGCTACCCTCCTGATCCTTGGTGGAGATAAAAGTCTTACTAGGCAGTGAATTCTAGGACATCCATGAGTACACAAAAAACAAAAGAACTGATTTGTAGCAGGTAAGTGGTTCAATTGATAGGGTGCTTGCCTGGCATGCATGCCAACCCCTGGAGTCGATTCCCAGCACTGCATAAAATTGGGAGCTATGGCACAAGCCTGCAATCCCAGCACTCAGAACTTGCAAGCAGGAAAAGTAGGTTAAAGTCGCCCTCTGCTACATAGCCTGCTTGTCTGTCATACAGAAAAACTAATTTCCCTCAAAAACTTCTAAGTTACCATTGAAAAACCATGTAAGACATTTTGCTGAGTCATAAAATTATTAGTTTATAATTAAAATACAATCCATAATCTTTGCATACTTTATCAAACATGAACTCTATTCTTATAAATTAAAATTAATGGAAGACTTAGAACAATTATAAAGACATATCCATTTTCACTTTTCTGTACCTTATAACACTCAAATCATATTCTAGTACTTCTATTATAAAATAATCAGGTTCCCTTTTGAAATTATGAATCCATACCTGTATAGACATCCCAGATTTTGATGCGACCATTGTTTAATCCAGTGGCAAGGAGTAGCTGATCCTGTCCAAATCTGAACCGATGCCATTCTACATTAATACAGCGGCTCTGCTTTTCTGGAACTGAAGACCCAAAAGCAAGACTCCAGACTATGTCTCCACAGTCTATAATGTGTTCTCGAGGATTATTTTTCTGGCCACCATTACTATCTTGTCTTGTCAATTTTAGACAGCTTGAATTGGTAACATTCTTGGAACCATGTAAAAGACTAAGGGGGAAAGATTGAGAATGAATTCTTCTTTATACTGTACTTTCTGTAGGCACTAATTGTTAAAACTTGTTAAATAATTTCAACAAAAATGTAACACTTTCTACCAGGTCTGATCTCCATCCCAGCATAAATGGGATGTGTTGGCACACCCTGTCATTCCAGCATTTCTGAGTGGAGATGCAGGAAGATTAGAAGTTCAAAGTCAACCTAGGCATATACTGAGTTTGAAGGTAGCCTACACTAAAGCTCCACCTACCCGTTCCAATCAGCTAGAGGGTGTGGCTCACATCTATGTATCACCCAGGAGGTTGAGACAGAGGATAAAAAGAGTTTAAAGCCAACCTGGGCCACATGGTAGGACTATTTTATTAAAGAAAAATCTGTTCATATACTACTGCTAGCCAACAGTGTGAAATCCAAAGTGAATGCAAAGATAACTTTATCTGACACCAACAGGACACACACTAATGTGAGGCACAATTAATCTGTCTTCTCATACACATACACTTAACAGGACATAAGGATGTAGGTTAATTGACAAAGTATTGGCTCCAGCATGAGGCCTCAGGGTTGTGGGGGAGGGGGGGAGCATAAATGTCTGAAAAAATATTAAAACACTCTACAATGTACAAATGAAGTCAGACTTTTTCACTATGTAGACCAGGCTGATCTATAATGAGGTCATCTGCCTCTGCTTTCCTGGTACTGGCATTACAGCTATATACCACCACAACCACCCAGAGAATTATTTTTTTCTTTTTGCGACAGGGTCTATTATGTAGCCCTAGCTGTCCCAGAATTTACTGTGTAGTCCAGGCTGGCCTTGAACTCAGAGATCTATTTGTCTCCACCTCTCAAGTGCTGGGACTAAAGGGAGGTAATTCTTACACAAACCTCCAATGCATGGATTCAAACTACAAACAAACTTACAAACAAATTCTACAAAGGAAACTTAAATGCTATTACCCAATACTGAAAAACAAGAATAAATTTTACAAATACAAAGGAAGAAAGAAGTCTTACAAGTTCTTAAGGCACTGGGACCACGGGACAAGCTTCACTATGCGATATCCTTGTGACCATGCAAAGTATGAATCATCTGGAGCAAAAGCCACAGTCCAGGTTTCACCACCACATTTCTTGTCAAAAGGAGCTGCAGGAGCTAAAAGTTCCCCTATAGTACGCGATCTCACTAAAACAAAAACAAAAACAGGACATTATATACACCCACAATGGATATGAGGTGGCCCCCATATTACTTTGTAATTTGCTGAGGTTTGTCTCATGTTCTTTTCTTCTAAGATGTATGTATGCATGTATGTGTTATGTGAGTGCTGTCTGCATGTTCCTCTGCTTGCCAGAGCAGAGGATCCCATTATAGATGGTTGTGAGCCACCAATGGGAAATGGTGGCTGGGAAATGAAGCCAGGTCCTCTCGAAGAGCAGCCAGTGTGCTTAACCAGTGAGCCATCTCTCCAGCCCTCCTACCCACAGAACTCTAGAGATTAACTTTGTTTTGATAAAGTGGTTTTCCAATGCAAGATTAAGTATGTCACTAGTATAGTGGATACACCTATCGTCTCGGCACTCAGAAGACTTAGGAAGGAGGATGAAGAGTTCAAGACCAGCCTGAGCTACATGAGACCTTGTCACAAAGTTTCAGTGTTGTGGTGAGGTGAGGGTAAGATAACTGGGCTTTGAGACCAGCCTGGATTATACAGGCAGACCTGAAGAAAGTTGTGGCTCTAAAATAGTACACTGTACTTTCCAGAGTGCACTTGTCTAACTGATAGAGCGTTCCCACTTACTCAAAAGGCAGCAACACAGCATAAGCTCACATTCATCCAATTTACTCAACATGAGTAATGTATAAGATTAACAAGCTGGTGAGCCTCAAATGCCTGGAGAATGGTTTTTCAATGCATAAACTTCAGAAAGAGCACTGTTACTGGCTTCCTGCATTTTCCCAAGCTCTTACATGGTCTTTTCCCTGGGGTTCTCTTTATATGCTGAGCCTGCCTAAAAACTAGGATTCCTGCAAGGGTGGTTATACAGAGGCAGGTGGATCTCTGTAAGGCTAGCCTGGTCTTCAGGACAGCCAAGGCTACACAAAGAAATGCTGCCCCCAAAATAAATGTAAATAAATAAAGTGCTGGGATCCTGTTAATATTCTAGTACATTATAAAAAACTGGAGAGATTGCTCATCGGTTATGACCATTGGCTGCTCTTCCAGAGGTCCTGGGTTGAATTCCCAGCAGCCACATTGCAACTTGTAACTGTCTCTATCTCCAATTTCAGGGAACCTGACATCTTCACACCAATGCACATAAAATAAAATTAAATTATTTAAAAAAAAAAAAACTAACCAGAATGAGAGAAGAGGAGGGGAGAGGAGGAAATGGAGGACCAGAAATGTTGAGTTGGGAGAAGAATAGAGGAGAGCAGGATGAGAGATACCATATCAGAGGGAGCCATTATAGGTCCGAGGAGAGATCTGGCACTAGGTATATTTCCAGAGATCTACAAAGATGACACGAACTGACAATCTAGGCCAATGGTGGAGAGGATAACCTAAATTCCCTTCCCCTATAATGAGACTGGTGACAACTTTTTTTGTTTTGTTTTGTTTTGTTTTTGTTTTTTTGAGACAGGGTTTCTCTGTGGCTTTGGAGGCTGTCCTGGAACTAGCTCTTGTAGACCAGGCTAGACTCGAACTCAGACATCCACCTGGCTCTGCCTCCCGAGTGCTGGGATTAAAGGCGTGCGCCACCCTGGCTGAGACTGATGACTACTTTTTATGCCATCCTAGAGCCCTCATCCAGTGACTGATGGAAGCAGAGGCAAACATCCACCGATACACACTGAACGGAACTCTGGAACCTAGTTGCAGAAAGGGAGGAATGAAGATCAAAGGGGTCGGAACCAGGCTGGTGAAACCCACAGAATCAGCTGGCCTGAACAAGGGAGAGCACATGGACCTCAGACTAATGTCTAGGAGGCCAGCATAGGACTGAATCAGACCCCTGAACATGAATGTCAATGAGGAGGCCTCCGCACCATAGGCGGCCTCTGGTAGTGGATTAGTATTTTTCCCTGGTATAAGAAGGGACTTTGAGAGCTCATCCCACGTGAAGGGTTACACTCTTGGCCCTGGACACATCGGGGAGGGCCTAGGCCCAGCCCAGGATGATGTGGTGAACTTTGGGGAGTCTGTGGAGGGCCCTACCCTGCCTGGGGAGTGGAGGGTGGATGAGGTGGGGGGCAAGTGAGGGGTTTGAGGAGGGAAGGGTTGAGGGGGAGGGGAGAGAGAGAGAAGGGATTGACATATGAAGCAAGCTTGTTCCTAATTTGAACTAAAAAAATTATAAAAAAAATAAAATTAAAAAACTAAAATAAATGCTATATGGTCAGTGTTTTTCTAATAGCCTTCATGTTTGCTTTTTGGCTAACAGACAGACCAAATGATTTTTATACTTTAATCAGCTATTTTAAATAGTCAAGTACTGACTAGTAAAATATTACCAAGCTAGAGTAAGGTTTATGCTAAAGTGCTTTGAAAAAAAAAACTAATGGTTGCATTTGTTTAATGTTAGCATCGTAGGAAATGTATAATTTCATGACCCTGGATAAGGTCCAGGTGCTGAGAGGGGTCGTGGGAAATTGGCCCTAAAATACACCATGATATTCACACATTAGTTGCATGCATCATGAGTCACCAGGGAACCAGGCTAACCAGATCTAAGTTCTTCACATTCCTTCCTCTAGTTTTATAACCAGAAAGGAAGTGTGACAGTGCCTTGTTAAAGAGGGCAGTGGCTCACGGCAGTTATGTCCCTGTCGTAGAATTCTTTAATCATTCATGGAGTTCTGCCTCTACTTTCATCATGTACATGAAAATACAACTTTACATGACTATAATTACAGCGGGGGGGGGGGGGTAAATTCATAAACAATAAGCTATACAGAGATAAATGTCTAAACCTGTATCCAAATGACACTTCAAATACAAATTAAAAAAAAAACTGGCTTACATTTGACACTTTTTAAAATATATATCCAAGAAATAAGGAGACATAAAGGCGGAAAAAAAAACTCTTAAAAAAAAGCAGTTATGGGTCTGGAGAGATGGCTCAGAGGTTAAGAGCACTGCTCTTCCAGAGGTCCTGAGTTCAATTCCCAGCAACCACATGGTGGCTCACAACCATCTGTAATGAGATCTGGTGCCTTCTTCTGGTGTGGAGATATACATGGAAGCAGAATGTTGTATACATAATAATAAATATAAAGTCTTAAAAAAAAAAGCAGTTATAGCAGGCATTGGTGGTGCACGCCTTTAATTCCCACACTCGTGTGGCAGAGGCAGGAGGATCTCTGTGTACAAGTCAGTTAGTTCCAGAACAGCTAGGACTGTTACACAGAGAAAAGGGGGAGGCGGGCAGGAATTTTGTTTTCTGTAGCTTTAACATGACTATAAAACTAATATTAAGTCACCCACTAACAGCCACTCAACTTCATCCTTCAGAGAACTCCCGGCCCAAATTCTGTTAATAACTATTTGTGTATAGAAATTCATTCAACTCTGCTTCTTACACTTCCTAGAACTACCTCCTCCAAACATTTGGTGAAGTCATACACAAAAATGCTAAGGCTCTCTGCTCAGTGGCCACTACCTTTTTTTTTTTTTTCTTTTTTAAAACCGGGTTTCACTATGTAGCCTTGGCTACTGGAACTGGCTATGTAGACCAAACTGATCTCGAACACAGATCTGCCGCACTCTGCCTGGAGTGTTGGGCCAACTTAAAAAAAAAAAAACTGTAATGTCAGTGTCTAATGATTTCACTCAATCTCATCCAAAGGCCCCAAAGGTGGTTCCTTTGAGAGGGTTTAAATAATGCTTAGTGCTTTAAAGGGGGCCACTGGGCAGGTCTGGCCCACACCCTTCCACTCCCCCATTGTCCTGTCTTCAGCCTGGCACGTGACAGTGCTGCCACTGGGACCACTTGCGAGCCCTTTCCCGGCTTTCATTTTCTATACAACAGCCCTCCTTCTGTCAGTCCACCTATCCACACTTATACAGGTAAGACAGTCCCTCCTTTGGACGCTTCACTTTCATAACGCCATCCTTTAAAACCATTTCCCCGCTGCTGGCACCTCTTCAGGCCCCTTTCTCCTTCGAGTGTCTGGCATACAGAAGCGCCGCCTCCTCCTATTGCACCTCAACACACAAAAGTTCACTTCTTTTCATCACAGACTTAAGAGATCCCTAAGATAGGCCACTTAGCCCATGCTAGTCCGGTTTACGGGACACCCAAGCCCTAAACCGAGAATCCCAGCATCTCGGATCCCTGCGGAGCTGTGATGGTGACAATGGGGTGCGCGGGGCGGGGAGCGTCCAGCCCAGCCTCACGGTAATTCCGAGGCCCGCTCCGAGGCGCGCGTCCATTCACTCCCGGCCGACGCCCATCGTGGGGCCGCTTCCTCCCGCCAATCGGCGCCGGCCCTCGCCTCTCCCCGCTTCGCCTGGGCCTCGGCACCGGGTCCCCCGCTCCTCCTGGGCCTTGGCATCGGACTTCCCGCTGCCCCTGACCCGCACACACCCGCTTTTCCCGGGCCCGGGCGCCAGCCCCCTCACAGTCGGCCCCGGTCCCCGTCCCCGCGCTCCCTCTCCATCCCGAGCCTCACCGATCTCTTTCTCGTTGACCCTCGGGGGAAAGCTGGCCATCTATGGGGCACCGTCTGATTCCGGGAACCGATTCGGACGCGATGACAGAGAAGGGACTCGGCGGGGGCTGAGGGGCGTGACGTGGGCTCAGTCCTTCCCGGGTGCAGAAACCGAGTCGGGAGTGCGGGCGGCCGCTGCGCTTCTGCGGACTGCCCGGGGGGAGATCACCGGAAGGCCTGGGACCGCGCCACCGGGTCACACTCAGACAAAAGAGCCGGCGCGCCTTCCACCCACAGGTCCGCAGAACCCTCCAACACCTCCGTCGCCAATCCAGATACTGAGACAAGATGGCGGGCGTCACGGATAATATCTGGGGGCGGGGTGTGGTGCGTGATGTCAGAACAACAGGCCCCGCCTCCAGACGCAAGGGACGTGACCCTCTGGGCCCACTCAGTGGCGTGAGCCCTTCTCAATGCGCAACTTTCCGGAGGTTTTGAAGGGAAGGATCTTTGTAAAGATCTAGCAGAGGATTGTATAATGCAAGTGACTGAACCGAAAAAAGCAAAGTAGACGTTTTAGGTCCGTAACTCCATTTAGCTATGTCCCTGGCTCAAGGAACTGGAGGTTACACTGATGTAAGAGATAGGTTGAAAATTAGCATAGTGAGCCGGAGGCATAGGTGGCGCACGCCTTTAATCCCAGCACTCAGGAGGCAGAGGCAGGCGGATCTCTGAGTTCAAGGCCAGGAAGAAGAAAATTAGCATAGTGATGCTCCATTTCTCAGGATGTGAGCCCGCTGGTTTTTAGAAAAATTCAGTTGATGGAGGAGACCCAGGGTGGTATGCCTTACCTCTGAGGCCTGCCCCAGGCTGTCTCTGTTCTCACTGGTCCCTAAAGTCAGGCCACCTGAAGAGCTGGCCAATATCACCTGCAGCAAGAGCTGCCTAGGCTAACTTCAGATCGCAAATGACAATACATAGGGCATGTCCCTGTCCTTTTGTGAAAGGGAGGAATTCCTCAAATCATGAAATGATTAATAGACATAAATCATCTCCCCTCTTGTTTTGTTTTGTTTTGTTTTGTTTTTCGAGACAGGGTTTCTCTGTGTAGCTTTGTAGACCAGACTGGCTTCAAAATCACAGAGATCTGCCTGCCCTGGTAGTGCTGGGGTTAAAGGCGTGTACCACCCACCGGCTAAATGATCTCCCCTCCTTTACTCGGTTAAAAACATTACTTGGTTACTTTCTTTTTGGTTTTTTCAAGACAGGGTTTCTCTGTGTAGCTTTGGAGCCTATCCTGGCACTCGCTCTGTAAACCAGGCTGGCCTCACAGAGATCCGCCTGCCTCTGCCTCCGGAGTGCTGGGATTAAAGGCATGCACCACCAACGCCCAGCCTGGGTTACTTCCTGTCAACCTATTTATCAAGGACTTCATGCAAGGGAAACATCCTAGCTACTGAACAGAATCGAAGGGAAGAAATACATACAGAAAGTCAGAACATCTCCTAATTTTGTACTTCATTATTTATTTATTTATTGGTTTGGGGGTTTTTTTGGTTGTAGTTTGTTTTGTTTTTCAAGACAGGGTTTCTCAGTAGGCATGGAGCCAGTCTTGGAACTAGCTCTGTAGACCAGGATGGCCTTGGGCTCATAGAGATCCACCTACCTCTGCCTCCGGAGTGTTGGGATTAAAGATTTGCAACACCTCCAGCTGACTTATTTATGTATTGTGTATGAGTTATGTACATGTTTTTGCCTGAGTGTTCATGTGCTTAACTGTTCCTGCATGAATGCACGCTGTTGCATGTCATAGAATGTATGTGGAGGTCAGAGGACATCCTAGGACGTGGGTCCTTACCTTCCACCTATTCTCAGGCAGGGTCTCTCATGATTCAGTGCTGTGTACACCAGGCTGGCTGGCCCTAAAACTTTCAGATTCTCCGGATTCTCCCGTTCCTGACTCCCACCTTTCTGTAGGACTGAAGGGATTACTGAGAAGTAATCTGTAATCTACTTCCTTCTGCCTTTGCCTGGGTTCTGAGGATCCAAACTCACTTTCTCAAGTTTTTATGGCAAGCATTTTAACCTCTGGCTATCTCCCTGGCTTTTTTTTTTTTTTTTTTTTTTTTTGAGTTTTCATACAAAACATATGGAATATTTCACAAATTTGCAGGGCTTGGGGGTGGGCATAGTTGGTAGAGTGTCTACCATACAGGAGTAATGGATTCTACTCCCAGCACCTCATAAACCTAGTGTGATGGTCCGTGCCTGAACTCCCAGCACTCAGGAAGAGGAGGCAAGAAGAATCAAGAATTCAAGATCTGTTCTGCTGTGACATAGCAAGTATGAGGCCACCCTGCCTACTTGAGATCCTTATCTACTAAGAATCCGGGAAGCTTCTGGAATTTGTAAGTCATCCTTGTACAGAAATCAGGCTGGTTTTTGTTTTTCTTTTTATTCATTCTTTCTTTTTTTCCTTTTTTTTTTGGGTTTTTCGAGACTGGATTTCTCTGTGTGTAGCCCTGGCTAGCCTATAATTCACTCTGTAGACCAGTCTGGCCTCAGACTCAGATTCATCTGCCTCTGCCTCCTGAGTGCTGGGATTAAAGGCATGTGCCACTACTGCCTGGCTAACACTGGTTTTAGTTTGTTTGTTGTTGTTTTCTGTGTTCTAATTTTAGTACAGGTACTGCCAAGGCGAGTACCCCAGTTAATTTTTTTTTTTTTTTTTTTTTTTTTTTGCTAGCTGCTATGACTCCCAACTACCTACACTATACTATAGAAATTCATGGAAAATAACTCTTCCTTTCTGTTTGTGAACTATTTGAATGACTTTTTCACAGAATTGTCTAATCCACACTTTATGTAACTAGCCAATGGATGCCCTGAACATTTCCTTAGCAAGCAAATTATGACAATGAAATGAAAAACAATTGTGTCATTTGTGTACCCTTTGGTACACAAATTATATTTGTAGGGTCCATGTTACAAGCTAGGCACTGTGCTGCACAACTGCTTCATTAATTAACCACTTAACATTCATGATAATGAGAGTAGAGCATTGGGAAGGCTAATGCTGTCAACTTAACAGGATCTAGAACAGTCTAAGGAGACAAACTCTCTGCCATGCCAGTGAGAGAGGCTCTAGATCTGGTTAACTGAGGTAGGAAGACTCACTCTGAATTTGGTCAGCATCATTCCCTGGTCGAGGGTTCTGGAGTGAATTAAAAAGACAAAGCTAGGCTCACGCCTTTAATCCCAGCACTGGGGAGGCAGAAGTTGGTGGGTCTCTGTGAGTTTGAGGTTAGCCTGGTCTACACAGTGAGTGCCAGAATAGGCTCCAAGACTACATAGAGAAACCCTGTCTCAAAAAACAACAAAACAAAACAAAAGACAAATCTAGGGGCTAGAGAGGTATCTTGGTGATTAAGATCGCTGGCTGCTGTTCCAGATGATCTGGGGTCAATTCCCAGCACCCACCTGGTGGCTCTAGTTCCAGGGGATCTCTTCTTACCTCCTCAGACACTACACACATGTGATATACACACATACACTCAGGCCCACACAGATACACATAGAATTTAAAAATTAAAAACAACCACTGCAAACTCATTTACCTCAAATCTTATTCTGAAGTTATTCAGAACAATAGCTGTGCGCTGTGTTGGTTACTTTTTTTTGTCAGTTTAACACAAACTATAGTCATCTGGAAACAGGGAACCTCCACTGAGGTGTTGCCTCCATCAGATTTGGCCTAGGGACATGTCTGTGGACATTTTCTTGATTGATGGTTGATGTCAGAGGGCCCAGCACACTGTGGGCTGTGCCATTCCTGTGCAGGTGGTTCTGAGTTTTATAAATAAGAAAGAAAGGAAGAAAGAGAGAAAGAAAGAAAGGCTGGGTGTTGGTGGCACACGCCTTTAGTCCTAGCACTCAGGAAGCAGAGACAGGTGGATCTCTGTGAGTTCGAGACCAGCCTGGTCTACAAGAGCTAGTTCCAGGACAGCCTCCAAAGCCACAGACAAACCAAAAAAAAAAAAAAAAAAAAAAAAAAAAAAAAAAAGAGGGAGAAAGAAAGAAAGAAAGAAAAAGAAAGCCCCAAGCAATCGAGTATGTAGCATCCCTCCATAGCTTCTGCTTTGGTGTTTGTCTCTAGGTCCCTGCCCAGAGTTCCTACCATGGCCTTTCTCCACAATGGACTGTAACTTGTAAGCCAAACAAACTCTTTCCTCCACAAATTGCTTTTGGTCAGTGTTTTATCACAGCAACAGAGAAGCAATCAGGACATGTTATTAGGTAAACTTTTGGGAGAAGTGTTGGAGATTGGACTAAGAGCCTTGATCTACAAACCAGGTCTTCTGTCCCGCCTTCTTTTCCTCCTCCCTCTTTTATTTCCTCCTTCTTTCCTTTCATTTGAGACAGAGTCTCCTTCTGTGATCCATGTTGGCCTTTGTCTATACAGTAGTGTGTGTCCTCGAACACACACTCCTTCCCTTGTCTCCAATACAGACGCTATAGGCAGGTGTCAGCACACCTGACAAAAATTTAGAGCTCCTTGGTTTTGTTTTGTTTTGTTGGTTTTTCAAGACAGGGTTTCTTCTGTGTAGCATTGGAGCATTTCCTGGAACTAGATCTCTAGAACAGGCTGGTCTCGAACTCAGGAGCTATGCGGGTCTCTGCTTCCTAAGAGCTGGGATTAAAGGCATGTGCCACGACAGCTTGGCAAATTTAGAGCTACTTAAGGGAGTTTCTGTCAACATATGCATTCATGGGCTAGTCCTTTGTCATCTTTCTTCAAATACCTTCTAGAATAACTTCAAGGAGGGAAAACACATTTTGGCTCCCAGTTTTAGACAGCCGGTCCCCGGCTGGGGTGCTCCATGCATTTAGGCAGCAGGAGCATGGGGTGGAAGAGGTTTATCGCCTCACAGTGAGCAGGAAACAGTGTGAAGAAGACAGGGAGCCCAGGAATGACCTTTAGAGGTGCTCCTCCACTGACCTACTTCCCCCAAATAGGCCTTCCCTTCTCAGGTTCCCACAGCCTCCCAAAATAGTACCACTAGGTGGGAACCAAGTCTTCAACACAGGAGTCTGTGGGAGCATTTCAGATCCACACCTCAACAACTTATATAAGTCTCTGAAGTTTCAGACAAACCACTAGACACGTTCTAAACTGGGCCAAAGTTCTAGAGATTCTACTATCTTGATGACAAGACAAAAAAAAAAAGTATCTGTTTCCTGCAACTATGAGGATGTGATATTTACTTAAGGCAACAACCATCTGAAACGAAGATAAAATGTAATTGCCAGGTGTGGTGGTGTGCGTCTTTAATCCCAGCACTCAGGAGGCAGAGGCAGGCGGATCTCTGTGAGTTCGAGGCCAGCCTGGTCTCCAGAGTGAGTGCCAGGATAGGCTCCAAAGCTACACAGAGAAACCCTGTATCAGAAAACACACACACACACACACACACACACACACACACACACACACACACACTTTTATATTTGGGAGCCACCAAAACATGTATTGCAGCATTAGGAAGGTTGAGAACCACTGTTGTAAAGGATAAGAGAATTGCTTGGTTTTATTTTTGGTCCTCTCTGCCATTGTTACTATAGCCCCTACAAGCTAATCCTTAGCTAAACCCAAGATTTTATCTAAAATTATGCAAGGTTTTGAGCCTAGAGAAATGGTTCTGTGGTTAGAGTACTTGCTACTCTTTCAAAGACCTAGATTCAGTTCCCATCACTAGGGTCAGACAGCTCACAAATGCCTATAATTCCAGGACCAGAGTATCTGAAGCCCTCTTCTGGCATCCCTAGGCACCTGCACTCACCTGAATATACTCCACACTCACACACACAAATACACATAATTTTTAAAAATTATCTAGGGTTTAGATTCTGGCCTGGGATTTTCAAATTAGGAGGTCTGAGGTATTAAGTCTGAGATTCTAGATTACAGAGAATATAATTTCCTGATGATTCAGCTGGACAGATAGAATTTAAACACATAAACTGGACGGTAGTGGTGCACGTCTTTAATCCCAGCACTTTCAAGGCAGAGGCAGGCAGATCTCAGTGAGTTCAAGGTCAGCCTGGTGGTCTGCAGAGTGAGTTTCAGGACAGTCAGAGCTGTTTTACAGAGAAACCCTGTCTCCAAAAGCAAAACAGATTTTAAACACATAAATACATAGACCAGCTGGGCTGTGATGGTACATGCCTTTAATCCCAGCACTCGAGAGGCAGAGGCAGGCAGATCTCTGTGAGTTCAAGACCAGCCTAGTTTATAAGAACTAGTTCCAGGACAGCCTCTAATGCCACAGAGAAACCCTGTCTTGAAAAAAAAAAACAAAACAACAAAAAGCAAACAATAGCCAAAAACATGGACCAATAAATGCTAATAGGCACAGTGGTTCAGGCTTTAATCCAGCAGTTATGAGGCTGAGGCAGGCAAATCTCTGTAAATTCAAAGCCGGCCTGATTTACATAGCAAGTTCCAGACCAGACCAGCCAGGGCTACATAGTAAGACACTTTCTCAATAAATAAATACACTTCTCAGAGGTATAGCATCAAACTCATAGCTAGAAGGGACCTTCGAGATTATATACTGTGATCCTATTTTACAAACACCATCCTCATCATCTGTAAAATGGGGATTGTTTCCTGGTATAATCAAAGACAGTGCAGAAGAGATTTATTTTCTCTATAGATATTTATTAATCTTAAAAATTATTACATTTTTAGCCAGGCAGTAGTGGCACAGGCCTCTAATTCCAGGAGGGGTTAACTCAGGAGGTAGCAGCAGTGGATCTCTGAGTTTGAGGCCAGCCTGGTCTACAGAGCAAGTTCTAGGACAGTCAGAGCTATATCTTATCTTAAAATAAGAAACCCTATCTTAAAAACCTAATAAAAAAGGGGAGGGAAAGGGAGAAGTGATTGACATGTGAAGCAAGCTTGTTCCTAATTTGAACTAATAAAAGAATAAAAGAAAAAAAAAGAAAAACCTAATAAAGAGGACTGGGAAGACGCCTCAGCAGTTAAAAGCACTTAGAGAACCTGGCAGCTCACTGCTATCTGTAACTCCAGTTCCAAGGGATATGGTATCTTAACATGGACATACAAGCAATTCAAAGCACTAATACACATAAAAATAAATCTTAAAAAAAATATATAGCCAGTGTTGGTGACACACACCTTTAATCCCAGCACTTGGGAGGCTAAGGCAGGTGGATCTCTGTGAGTTTGAGGCCAGCCTGGTCTACAGAGCAAGTGCCAGGACAGGCTCCAAAGCTACATGGAGAAACCCTGTCTCAAAAAAACAAAAACACAAAAAAGGAAAAGTAATTATTACATCTTTATTCTCTCTGTCTCTGTCTTTCTCTTTCAGTGTGTCTATTGTAAGACCCCAGAAGCTCAGGCCTCCAGGATCTCAGCCCAGGACCTCGGTCACCCCAATCACCAGGTAGAGTCGAAAGCTTGATGCAAACTGCATGAGGCTTTATTATAGTTGTTTAATGAGCTAACCCCACGTTAGCTTAGGCCTTCCATCCATCCACCATGGCGGATGGCTAGGAAAGACAGCTTGAAACGTCTGCATAGAGAACTTATAGGGCAGCGTAAGGGGAGCGTCTAGGGGTACGCACAGGCTCAGGATTGGTGTGCTTCCAGGCTTGGAGGGTTTGCCCTGTGTTGATTGGTCAACTGGTTGTTATGGCCCACAGGCCCTCCCAGGGTGGTCGCTATGCTCTGCTCATCATTGCTATGCGCTTGTCCGTAAAGCACACCCAGAGCCGTAAAGCATAGCACCACCAGCTAACTTCTTATTGGTTCCTTGCCATGAGGCAGGCATCTGACCTCTTAGTGACAAAGGCAAGGTCATGGCAAGCACGTGTTCGGCTGTTATGGCTGCCGAAATGGGGCACTGGTCCCTTCACTATGTGTGTGTGGCAAGTGCCTTACCCAATGGCCCATCTTTCTAGCTCTACAAATTGATTTTATTTTATATGTATATGCTTGAGTATGTATATGTACACCAGGTACACACGGAGGCCAAAAGAAGGTGTTGGATTGATTCCCTGGAACTAGAGTTTCAGGTGGCTGTGAGCTGGGAACTGCACTCTGGTCCTCTGTAAGAGCAGCCAATGTGGAACCATCTCTCACACCCTTCAACGTCCTTCTGCAGCTGTTTCCCACCCACAATTCACACTTCACATTTTGAGATCCACTGTCCTGTGGAGAGACTATATTTACTCAAGATGTGTGTAGCTCTGAGCTGTCGTCCTTGGGTAGCAGCAGAGTCGGGCATATAAATCAGCTCTTCTCTAACCTTGTATTTTAGGGACATGGATTGTTATTTCGTCATCCCAGAGAAATGAACCTAATTCCAGAGAGGTTTGGAGAATCAGCACAACATAGTACATCAGCGTGACTAAGCCAGGGAAAAGTAAGCAAGGAGCTGCCATTCCTTCCCCCACTGGGAGCTGAGAGTCAGGATCTGAGGAATTTTTGAGTCAGTTCCAGCTATCAGCAAAGGGCTAAGACTTCACTCCCTTGCCTCTGGCTCTTTGTCAGAGTTGGCTCCTTTAATCCACCCATCAAAGGCATCCCCATTCCTCAGATAAGAAGCTGCTTCCAAGAGGTTTCTTGAATTCAAATGCTTCTTGTGGTGATATTTTGTTGATGATATAACAAACAAAGCTTGCCTGAAGATCAGAGTGCAGAACTAAGCCACTAGGGGCAAGGGAGTGGTGGCACACACCTTTAATCCCAGGGTTTGGGAGGCAGAAGCAGAGGGATCTCTGTTAGTTCCAGGTCACCCTAGGCTACACGAGATTGAATCTGTCTGAAAGAGAAACAGAGCTCACGCAAAGGTGATCCCAGCACTTGGGATCCTATGCCTTTAATCCCAGCACTAGGGTGGAGACAGAGAAATAAAAGGAATATAAGGTGGGAGGAGACAGGAGCTCAGTGCAATCTGTGGGACGATGGAGACAGATGCAGTCTGGAGATGCAATCTGAGGACAAGATGGCCCTTTTAGTCTGAGCATTGGTAGAGGTGAGAACTCTCTAGTGGCTGGCCACTTTGCTTTTCTGATCTTCAGGCAAGCTTTATTTGGTAAAAACCAAACAAAATATCACTACAGTTTCTAGTAAGAAGCAGAGTCAGGATCCAAACTCCTGTGTTCAGCTTCTAAATTCCTGTGCTTCAGTCTCTCTGTGAAATTATGCACGTGGAGAGTTGAGTTATTCTGTCATCAAAGAGAAATGTGATACTGGTAAAGAGCCAAGCATACTGACCATTGTCCTGCCTACGAGTTTATTGTCTTTTACCAGCCAAAGGCTTGCTCTATTCTCCCCACACACAAATACCAATCTATTAATTTTCACTTACACTTGTAAATTTAAAGACTTTACGTAATAAAAGGCAAATTGAAAATCTTGGAGCAAGATATACATACAGCTCAACTGTACAATGCTTGCCTAGCAAGCTCAAGGCCCTGGGCGCCATTTCCAGGCCAGAAAAGGAGGAGGAGGAAGAGGAAGAAAATGAAGAAGAGAAAGAGCTACTGCCTGAAAGCTGAGAGCCTCTTTCCTACCAATGTTTTACATTTATTTTAAAACCAGTGTGGATGGAGAGTACTTGCCAGCATACATGAAGCCCTCGGTTTGATCCCCAGCTCCATGTAAACCAGTTGTGGTGGTACCGACCTCCTGTAATCCCAGCATTTACAGATAGAAGCAGGAAGATTAGAAATTCAAGGCCATCCTCTGCTATTTATAGACTTCCAGGCCATCCTGGAACTGTGCTACATGGAAATGTTAACCTTACCAGGCAAGAATAAGACCACTACCACAATTTTAAACTAAATTTGAAGCTTTAATTAAATATTGGCCACGATGATGGACTCTGGCCAGGTCCATTTCTGAGTTCCCAGAAAATGGTTACAAGTCACATTTTGCAGAGGCTTATAAAGGCAAACCCATATGCCTATGGGTTCAATAAGGGGCAAACATGCATCCTAACATATTTCCTGCCTATGTACCTCCTGCAGTTGGGTCTAACATGCTTATTTAAGGGAGGGCAAACATGTGACTTCTTACTTTACATAGCCTCCAATATCCGTTCTTGGTCAAGGGGCTTACAGGTTAGAGGCATTTTAAAAATTTATTTATTATGTATATAGCATTCTGCTCCTGTATGCCTGCATTCCTGAAGAGGGCATCAGATCTCATTACACGTGGTTGCTGGGAATTGAATTCAGGACCTCTGGAAGAGCAGCCAGTGCTCTTAACCACTGAGGCATCTCTTCAGCCCAGTAGAGACATTTTTATTTAATGGATCTCTTAGGCACAGTAAGTAAAACTTAAACCATAACTTTGGCTCTTGAAAAAACTCTGTCTCAAAAACAACGAAAAACAAAGCAAACTAATAAAACCTAGTAGTTAATGGCTACTGCAGAGACTGGTTTTATTGATATCAAATTTTGTTTGTTGTTATTTGGGTTTTTTTTTTTTTTTTGGTTCTTTCAGACAGGGTTTCTCTATGGCTTTGGAGGCTGTCCTGGAACTAGCTCTTGTAGACCAGGCTGGTCTTGAACTCACAGAGATCTGCCTGCCTCTGCCTCCCAAGTGCTGGGATTAAAGGCATGAGCCACCAACACCCAGCTTTGTTGTTTGTTTTTAAGATGAGGTCTGGAACTCTCCACATAGCCCAGGCTGGCTGGGAATTCACAGAAATCTGTCTATTTCTGCCTCCTGAGTGCTACCACTCCAGGCCCATGCAATGGTGCAGACTTGTAACCCAAGCTACTGATAGACTAAGGCAGGAGTGATGGGGATATTCTTCTGTATATATGTTTCTCTTACTGGTTGATGAATAAAATACTGCTTGGCCAATACAGGCAGGAAGCTAGGCAGGGTTAGGAGACAAGGAGAATTCTGGGGAGAGGAGGCAGAGAGAGGCTCCGCCAGAGATACCTGTAGCCGACAAAGGAGTAACAGATCGGGCATTCTACGGTAAGCTAAGAGCACATGAATATACATAGATTTTAGAAATGGGTTAACAATTAAGATAGACTAGCCAATAAGAAGCCCTAGATATCGGCCAACAATTTTAATTAATATAGCATCGGTGTGCTTATTTGGGGCTGAAGGGTGGCAGGGCCTGGCAGGACAAGAAACTCCAGTTACAAAGGAGGATCTCAAATTCAAGGCCACCTACAGAGTGATTTCAAGGCTAGCCAGAAGTTTTTAGTGAAAGGGCTGGGGATGTATAGCTTTTTGGTAGTGTTTGCTTAGTATGTGTAGGACAAGGTCCCGGGTTCAATCCCCAGAATTGGGCCAGAAATTCAAGGTCACCCTAGGTTCTACATGAGGTCAAGACCAGCCTGGTTCCCTGCAAAGTCAAGAACAAACAGTAAAGTGAATTTGTAAAAAAAAAAAAAAAAAAAAAAAACCAAATGAAACTGTGTAGTGGGAGCCAAATGGGCCAGAGATGAGAATGCGTCACTGAGAAGGAACTATCCTGGAAGGATGCAGCCTTGGACCTAGACCAACAAAAGCAGTAGAAAAGTCTCCAGCTTCAAGGGTGGAATTTAGATTTCTCTTCCTAACAATTCAGCTGCTTTTATAATCTTCGAAATGCTTGGTAGGAGAAAAGGACTCTATCTGTAGAACGCTTTATATTCTTAGGAGGAAAAATAATATATGATGACAATATTATGTTACTCTTCCTTTAGCACACAGCATCATTGGATCCACTAGGATGTATTTGGCAGGGTGGGATATAATCCAATTGGGAAAGTGTCTGCTTAGTCTTAGTTTCATGCCCAGCACCCACAAAACTGAGCGCAGCACATGTTAGGCAAGCAGTTTTCCAACTGAGCTGCATCCTTAGCCCATTTTTTGTTTTGATATTTTGATATTTGTGTGTGTGTATATTCTGCACACGCCTGCTACAGGACATGAATGGAGGTCAGAGGACAGCTTGTAGGAAATGTTTTTCTCCCTCCACCATGGGGGTCCCAGGAATTGAGCCCAGACCAACAGACTTCTTGGAAAGCGCCTTTACCTACTAAGCCCATGATTTTTTTTTTTTCATGGAAATTCCTATACAATTCTTCAAACTCATAGTTTGTAACCAGCAGCTCTGAAGGGAGCCTCTTCAGTGAGCTATTTTGTTTCCACAGCCTCTCAGAACTGGATTCAGTTTAGCAGAGTGGTTATAGATAAGAAAGGTGACTGAAAAGGGAGATGGTGAGAAGGTTGTTAAGATTTTTTTCTTTGTAGCAAATGAGTCTTGAAGAAAATACCATTCTCTCATTTTCTTTTAATCCCAGCACTAGGGACGCAGAGGCCGGCAGAGCTCTTAGTTACAGGCTAGTCTGGTCTACAGAGTGAGTTCCAGGACAGCCAGAACTGTTACACATTGAAAAACAAATGAGAGAGAGAGAGAGAGAGAGAGAGAGAGAGAGAGAGAGAGAGAGAGAGAGAGAGAGAGAGAGAGAGAAACATCATCTAATCTTCCATCATTCATAGGGCAGTTTTTACAACAGGGGTTTTGCTGAGAGCAGGAATATATGATTTAACAGTAAGTTTCTAAAGAAACTTCCAAAAGAAGTTCTATAGAAAATAAGTGTTTCTAAATGCTATGTTTGTGGAGACAGAATGAGATTAGGGTGAGTGTAGCTAAGGTAGACTCCTGTGGGAAAGCCAGCTGGGTCTTAAGTCCTGATGAACTTGAACTCCTGTGAGGAATTCGGAGGTAAGAGTCCCAGTAAAACCCAAGTCGCTGTAGGCAATGTCTTACCCACATTGTGGGGGCTACTCAGTGTGATGGATTGACCCCATGTCTATGAAAACCTGGTCATTAGGGGACAAGAGAGTTGATTTTTGTGGGGTTTTGTTTTGTTTTTTCGAGGCAGGGTTCCTCTGTGGCTTTGTGTCACAGACCACCCCAGTCGGGTATGGAAGTCCCTGGGATGAGGGTCCTCAAAGAATAGGTGGGTAAGGATTTGGCAGTGACAAACAGAAACAAACACAGAGGCAGTTTGAATCTGAGCGTATTTTGCAGTTCTCAAACAAGGTTTTTTTATAGAAACATTTTCTCAGGGGATGTTTTTGTTAAACAAACCCAAACATGTTACTTGGCACAGTGACACAGAAATCCAAAACATAGAATCATTCAAGGTTAATCAAAACATAAAAATTGTCCTTAATTAGTCAAAACATAGGACCGTCCTTGACTAACATAGTATCATCCAAGGCTAACCACATATTTCTTAAATCAAATTAATATATTTATGGTCAGTTATTGTTTAATATATATTACCTAGTTCTTGTGAGTTTTTGAAGTATTGAGCTATTTTAACTATTTTAACTCTTTCTTATTAAAAGCTTTTGTTACCAAACACTTAAGTGCACCTTCGATGACACATGTGGAATTTTATTGTTGGGAAAGTTTTTACTATTGGTACTTAAGTGAATGTTGTGAATGATTTGGAAAGCATTGGTTTTTCCTGAGATGAGGTCATGGCTAGTGACCCCATCTCAGGGGATGGTTTCTTATCTATTTCTTTTGTTTAAAATGTCAGCATAGGCTTTTAGGAACATTTCATTAATGTGAAGAAAAAGGAATAGAAGAACAAACAGAAATTGCCACAAGAATCACAGTCCAATATTTTTCTCTGGCTGAGAGTTCCACAACCATTTCCAGGAGACCTCCTTCTTTTGAAGCTATAGCCTCAGTCTGTGGAACTTCTCACACAGAATCTATTGGATTTGGTGTGGCAGCTTTGAAGGCTGTCCTGGAACTAGCTCTCGTAGACCAGGCTGGTCTTGAACTCACAGAGATCTGCCTGCCTCTGCCTCCCCAGTGCTGGGATTAAAGGTGTGCACCACCACTGTCTGGCCCCCAGCCCCGTTTTAAAAGCTGCATATTAGTTTTTCTCCTTTGGAGCCCCTCCCACTAGAGTTATTTTTCACTTCCTCTTAATAATCTATGTTCCTTTTGCCTTAAAAAAAAAAATCTGTGGGGCTGGAGAGATGGCTAAGAGATGGTTAAGAGCACTGCCTGTTCTTCCAAAGGTCCTGAGTTCAATTCCCAGCAACCACATGGTGGCTCACAACCATCTGTAATGAGATTTGGTGCCCTCTATTGGCCTGCAGGCAACATGCAGGCTGAACACCGTACACATAATAAAAATAAATAAATCTTTAAAAAAAATCTGCGGAGGGCATTAAAAATACTTTAAAAATGATTTGTGTGTGTGTGTGTGTGTGTGTGTGTGTGTGTGTGTGTGTTGTATGTATAGGAGTGTTTGGAGAACTCACTGCATTCATGAAGAAGCCACAGCAGGGCATTGAATGTCCTCACCTACTGTCTGCCTTATGGCCTTGAGATGGTCTCTCATTTAACAGAAGCCTGCTATGACTAAGCTGGCTGGCCAGTGATCTGGGATTAAAAGGCCTACTCACATCCATGCCCAACTTCTTACATAGTTGGTAGGGATTTGACCCCAGTCTTCCTGTTTGCTGAACAAGAGCCATCACCCCAATTCCTAAAAATACTTATAAAAAAAAACTAAAAACGGGGCTGGGTGTGATGGTACATGATTTCAATCCCAGCCCTCAAAGGCAGGGGCAAAAACAGGCAGATCTTTATGAGTTCTGGGCCAGCCAGTAATACCTAGGCAGAACCTGTCTTATAAAATACACACATGCTGTATGCACATGGGAACTCGAGAGCACATGCACACACACACACACACACACACACACATACACCGTTAATTCTAGCTTTCACGAGGCAGAGGCAGATGGATCTCTGTAAGCTTCAGGCTAGCCTGATCTACATAGAGGGTTCCAGACCACCAACCAGGGCTACATAGTGAGACAGACAGACAGACAGACAGACAGACAGACAGACACACACACACACACACACACACACACACACACACACACACATGCACACACACGCCTTAGTTAGGGTTTCTATTACTGTGATAAGACACCATGACCAAGCTGGGCGCTGGTGGAGCAGGCCTTTAATTCCAGCACTCGGGAGGCAGGGGCAGGCGGATCTCTGTGAATTCCAGGCCAGCCTGGGGTCCAGAGCGAGTGCCAGGACAGGCTCCAAAGCTACACAGAGAAACCCTGTCTCGGAAAAAAAAAAAAAAAGAAAAAGAAAAAAGAAAAAGAAAAACGACACCATGACCAAGAAAGGGTTTATTTTGTTCTCCGTTCCATATAACAGTTCATCATCAAAAGCAGTGAGGGCTGGATACTGGGGCAGGAACTGCTGCAGAAGGTATGGAGGAGTACCACTTTCTGGCTTGGTCAGCCTGCTTTCTTACAGAATCCAGGACCAACAACCTAGGGATAGCACCATCCACAACAGGGTGGGTCCACCCCCCCCCCAACAATCACTAATTAATACAGCCTGATCTTATGGAGACATTTTCTTAATCGAGGTTCCCTCCTCTTAGATGCCTTTAGCTTGTGTCAAATTGCCATATATCCCTGCCCCCCTTTTCTTTGACAAATGAGGTCTTATTGTACTTGCCTGAGTATTGGTGGCTAGTTTTTGTTTGTTGTGATCTTAGGATCTCACTATGTACCTTTGGCTGGCTGTCCCGGAACTATGTAGAACAGGTTGGCCTCTAACCCACAGAGATCCGCCTGCCTGTGCCCCCCACGCCCAAGTGCTGAGTCTAAAGGTATGTGCCACTATGCCCCTCTCTGTTTTTGAAGCTTTTGTTCAGGACCAAATTCTGAGGTCACCTTCTCCCTCTTAGATCTGTGGGCTTCCACCTCTATTTCCATAACCATCCTGGTTCATTTTTCTCTATTAACTGACTGTCATCTAGTGCCCTAAACTGACAATTTCTACAAATCACTGCTAGACGCAGCAACATACATGAATCTCACAAGTATCTAGCTGAGCTGTAAGAGCCAGACACAGAACGCATACTGTATAACATATCATATAACAATTTTAGAAGAGCCCAGATAACTAACCTGCAGTGACAGGAAAGAGATGCCGGATTTCCTGAATTTGAGACAGGGAGTTAACTTCCAGTAGCAGAATGTAATTTTGGGGAGTAATTAAAATAGTCCATATTGGGGGATGAAGAGATGGCTTAGCAGTTCATAGCTCTTGCTGCTCTTCCTCAGGACCTGAGTTCAGTTCCCAGCACCCTGGTCAGACAAATCACAACTGCCTGTAGCTCCAGCTCCAGGAGATCAACACCCTCTTCTGGCCTCTGAGGGCAACTCACTCACATGCATACCATGCCTTACACAGACACATACACATAAATAAAAATAAAATCTTTAAAATAGCCCACATTGGTCCCCTCTGCTCCCAGCCAACTCCCACTATCACCCCTTCCTTGGATCTTTCTGAGCCTGCTTCTGGCATAGAGTGGACCCACCCAGACAGGGAGGACCTTCCTGAGTCTGGGAAACACCTCACTCTTGGTTCCCCCTCCACCCTGACCTCTGCTGAGAGCCTTCATCCAGTGGCTGATGGAAGCAGAGGCAGACACCCACAGCTAAACCACTGAAGGGAACTCTGGAACTCAGTTGCAGAGAGGGAGGGTGAGGAGCAAAGAGGTCAAGACCAGGCTGGCAAAACCCACAGAATCAGCTGACCTGAACAAGGGGGAGTGCATGGACCCCAGACTGATGTCTGGGAGGCCAGCTCGGGGCTGATCCAGACCCCTGAAAGGAGATGTCAACGAGGAGGTCTTGGCACTCTATGGAGCCTCTGGTAGTAGATCAGCATTTATCCTTGGCATAAGAAAGGGCTTTGGGAGCCCATCCCACGTGGAGGGATGCTCTCTCAGCCTGGATGCATTGGGGAGGGCCTAGGTCCTGCCAAGGAGGATATGACAGACTTCGAGGATCCCCCATAGAAGGGCTTACGCTCCCTGGGGAGCAGAGGGGGGATGGGGTGGGGAGGAGGGGAGGGAGAGGGAGAAGGGATTGACATGTGAAGCAGGCTTGTCTCTAATTTGAACCAATAAAAAAAATAATTTCTTGGAAAAAAAATAGTCCACATTAGCCCCCTGGAGATGGCTCAGACTGTGCCAAGCCTGATAAGCTAGGTTCAAGCCCCAACACACAAGTTGGAAGGATATAATCACAAGCAACCTCTGCAAGTTGTCCTCAGTCCTTGACAAGCACACCATGCTGATGCTGTCACACACACACACACTCAAGCATGCACACACACACACACATAATACACCCACACTCTAGCCAGATGTGATGGCGTAAACTCCTAATCCAAACACTTAGAATGCTAAAACAGGAGGATTGCAAATTCAGGCTCAGCCTTGACTATTGACTGAGTTCCAGTTCAGCTTTGGCTATACAATCTCAAGAAACAAACAAACAAACAAACAAAAAACAAAAACCTGTCTCCACTTGAGCTGATTCAGGCTTCACAGGCAGCCTCTTTTCCTAATGGACATCCCTGAGACTTCTGTCATTGCCAGTGCTATAGGACCCCTTCCATCTGCCACAGCTGCCTGGTCATGTAACCCAGGCTAGCCCTCCCTGCCCTGGAGTTTTCACACAAGAACTTAGAAGAGTTCATCAGTCTGCTGTCGTGGCCTCATTGGCAGTGAAGCCCAGGGGCTGCCAGGAAGCAGGTTTGTCTCGTCCCAGAACAGACTCAATTCAAGTGCTTCTGGCAAGCGTTTCTCCACTGAGTGGAGTGGGTGTGGACTGCAAAGTCATCACTCCAACCCACGAAGCCAAACCATCTCTTAGCTCTGCTGTCCCTGTGCTCCAGAAAATTCTAGGGAGAGGACTTGGTCTAAATAGTTTAACAGTCCCTGGGAGGATGTGAACAGAAGGTGGAGACTCCACAGCCAGAGGAATAAACCCAGACATGCCATCTGGAGCTTGAATTCTCATAGGTCTTAATAATAAAAACCTGGAGTCAGATACGGGGGTAAATGCTGTAAGATCAGAGAAGTGAAGGACCCAGCCAGTAGAGAGACTTTTACCCTCCACGGAATCCTCAGACCAAAGTGGGCAAGATCCTGTCTCCATGAATCCTCAGACTGAATGCAACGAGCTTTTTTTTTTCTTTTTCAGACATTTTCTTTTTAATTTTCATTTAAAACTTACACAGAATTACAAAAATCATAATTAAAATCTGTGTCCCAGATCCTAGACAGACTGACAGCAGCATCCCCTTTCTTGGAGAATTGGAATGTATCACCATGAACTAGTTTCCAGTCAGATTCCTCCTGAGCAACCTCCTAAACCACTGACTGTGGGTATGAGACATAGACTTAAAAATATAGACCCATCTAGATGTCCATATGATGTCTTTCTCTTCCTCAAAACTAATAGAGGAAGTATAGGCAATTTTGATCTTCCCAGAAGCCTTGTTGCTTATATCCCTGGGTGGGTCCGGAGAAGTCTGGTTTATCTACACTGGTATATTTGAAGCTTTCTGGTTCAAGTTTAGCAGCTACTAATCTTGCTCCCATAGATGCAGTTTTAACAACATGAGAATGTATATTGATATCAACATGATTGAAGATGTAGCAAGCATCTCTTTCATGGAATTCTGAACTAATAACACAGGTATCTTTTGTGTTGGGGAATGTACTTCTGTGTACGTTCATCTTATTGATTGTTGAATAAAGTACTGTTTGGCCAATGAGGAGCAAGTTAGGCAGGAGGATTCTGGGAAATGTAGTAAAGAAGTGGTGATCCAGGCAGGAAGTGACATAGCAGGGAGACTCATATTTAAGGAAGGACAAGCAGGAAGTTGCTCCTTTTTTCCCCTCCCCTCTTCCTCCAGATTCACAATGTGATCCACCGGCAAGGGAGGACACCAATGGAAGGCGTCCGATAAAATACGTCTTATAAAATATATAGATTTATGATAATTAAGACTGAGCTAGTAGATGAGAAATTTTAGTCATTGGCCAAGCAGCATTTGTACCTAATACAAGTCTCTGTGCGTTAATTTGGGCCCTAACTCGGTGGGCAGAACTCAGGCAGCTTTTGTCGGAAAGATTTATCTTAATACTTTTGCAAGGCCTTGATCTAGGTAATGTAACAGCCAATAGGAACCTGTAAAGATCTTCGACATCATGACACCACATTACAGGCATATTATTCACAATCCAGTGATGCTGATAGTTCAGTAGCATAATTTTTTTTCAAGAAATCTAGCTTTGGTTTGTCTTCAGCCTTCTCTGTATGTTTTCATGCAAACAAGCTTACAGGTTTCCTCCTTATTAAATGTGAACTTATATGGTGAAGGTTCAATTCTTTCCCCAAATAATTACTAAGATTTTGAGACGGGCATTTTCCTTCTGATGCTTGGCAAAAATCAAACACTGTATATTCACAAGGAAGAACAGATTCCACAGAGTCACCATGGGGAATGTACTGTGTATGTTTATCTTATTGATTGTTAAATAAAATACAGTTTGGCCAATGAGACAGCAAGTTAGACGGGACTAGGAGTCAAAGAGGATTCTGGGAAATGTAGTAGAGAAGTGATGATCCAGGCAGGAAGTGACATAGCAAGGACACTCATATGTAAGCGAAGGAGAAACAGGAAGGGTCTCTTTTCCCCTTCACTCCTGTTCCAGCGGCACAATGTGATCCACCGGCAAGGAGGGACGCCAATAAGGCGTCCGATAAGATAAGTCTTATAAAATATATAGATTTATGATATTTAAGACTGAGCTAACAGATGAGAATCCTAGTCATTGGCCAAGCAGCATTGTACCTAATACACGTTTCTGTGTATTCATTTGAGCTCTAAGTGAGGCAGGTGGCTGGCAGAAAACTCACACGTGGCGGTGGGACTCAGGCGGCTTTTGGCAGAAAGATTTATCGTAACAGAGTCAAGCTGATTAACAAACAGCTCTGTCTCAGTCTTACACTGTTGCTCTTATTCTCTTCTGTGCAGAAGTTGACTGGTGCCAGGCCAAGCAGGTAGAAGGTGCTGCCCGGGCGAGGACCTGAGACGGTCCCCTGTCCCCAGCAGGAGCAGCTACAGCAGCAATATCCCAGCATTGCGCTGGCTGCCACACAGAAGGCCTGGCGCTCATGCGGAGCCAGGAGGGCAGCTGAGCCAGGGGGGAGGGGTCTCAGAGATCACCAGCTGAGAAGGCTGTATGCAATGGCTAATTCCAGTTGTGCTAGGAGACAGGCCCCTAGACAGAATCCTAAACTGGCCTCGATGGAGCATGTCAAGCGCACATACTCAGTGCTGGTGCTGCCAGCACAACTGGCTGTTTCCAGGCAGGACTCCAATTGCGTGTAGCTCCGGTTTATTAGCCTATGGCAAGCGGCTTTTTCGTGCATTCCTGCTCCAAAAGTTGGACGCCATACCTAGCGTGAATTCTAATTGGTCTTAATAATAAAAACCCGGAGTCAGGTACCGGGATAAATACTAAAGGATCAGAGAAGTGAAGGACCCATCCACTAGAGAGACTTTTACCCTCTACAGAATCCTCAGACCAAACTGGGCAATGATCCTGTCTCCATGAATTCTCAGACTGAATGCAATGAGCTTTTTAAAAAAAGATTTATTTATTATGTACACAGTGTTCTGCCTGTATGTATGTCTGCAGGCCAAAAGAGGACACCAGATGGTTGTGAGCAACCATGTGGTTGCTGGGAATTGAACATAGGACCTCTGGATAAGCAGCAGCCAGTGCTCTTAACTGCTGAGCCATTTCTCCATCTCTCCAGCCACAAGTGGGAGATACAGGATGGGAGGAGCTCACTTCCCTATACATCACTTTATATTTACTGAGCACCTCTGTGTCCCTGACACTCATCCAGGTGCTGACACAGCAGCAGCTTTCAAGGCCAGTGAGGTCTCTCTGCAGGTTGTGACATCTCCTTGGTTTTTTTAATTTTACTTATTCAATTTTATGTGCACATGTGTTTTGCTTTTATATATGTATATGAACCATATGTGTGCTTGGTGCCCATGCAAGTCAGAAGAGGGCATTGGATTCCCTCGAACTGGAGTTTTGGATGCTTATGAGCCATAACATGGGTGCTGGGAACTGGACCCAGGTCCTCTGCAAGAGCGGACAGTGCTTGTACTTGCTGGTTTTATGTCAGCTTGACCTAGCTAGAGTCATCTGAAAAGGGAGAACCTCAGTTGTGAAAATTCCTCCATAAGATCTGGCTGTATGCCAATCAGTGGTGGCGCACGCCTTTCATCCCAGCACCCAAGAGGTAGAGGCAGGAGGATCTCTGTGAGTTTGAGGCCAGCCTGGTCTACAGAGGGAGTTCCAGGACAGCCAGGACTATACAGAGAAACCCTGTCTTGACCCTCACCCCCCAAAACTGGCTGTTTGACATTTTCTTAATTGGTGATTATGGGGGAGGACCCAACCCATTGTGGGTGATACCATCCCTGGGGTGGTGGTTCTATGTTCTATAGAAGAAGGCTGGGCAAGCCATGAAGAAACAGCACCTCCTCCTTGGCCAACACTAGCTACTGCCTCAAGGTTCCTGCCCTGCTTGAGTTCCTGTCCTGACTACCTTCAGTGATGGACAACTATGTGGAAGTGTAAGCAAAATAAACTCTTTCCTCTCCAACTTGCTTTTGGTCATCGTGTTTCATCACAGCAATAGAAACCCTAACTAAGACAGTGCTCTTAACCACTGAGCCATGTTTCTTTCCCCTAGGTACCCTCTGCCTCTGCCTCTGCCTCTCTGCCTCTGCCTCTCTGCCTCTGCCTCTCTGCCTCTGCCTCTGCCTCTGCCTCTGCCTCTGCCTCTGCCTCTGCACCTGATGAAAACACTTGATGAGGACATGATGGGCATGTGATGAGCACGTGATGGGCTCATGATGGGCTCGTGATGGGCACGTGATACGCACGTGATGCGCACGTGATAAGCACATGTTGAGCTCGTGATGGGCACGTGATGAGCTTGTGATGAGCACGTGATGGGAACGTGATGAGCTCGAGATGGGCACGTGATGGCCACATGATGGCCACGTGATGGGCATGTGATGCGCTCGTGATGCACACGTGATGGGCACTGATGAGCATGTGATGGGCTCGTGATGAGCACGTGATGCGCACGTGATGGGCTTGTGATGAGCACGTGATGGGCTCGTGATGAGCACGTGATGGACACGTGATGAGCACGTGATGGGCATGAGATGAGCACGTGATGAGCTCGTGATGGGCACGTAATGCGCACGTGATGGGCACGTGATGAGCACGTGATGGGCTCGTGATGAGCACGTGATGAGCTCGTGATGGGCTCGTGATGAGCTCGTGATGGGCTCGTGATGAGCACGTGATGGGCACGGATGGGCTCGTGATGGGCACGTGATGGGCTCGTGATGGGCACGTGATGAGCTCGTGATGGGCTCGTGATGAGCACGTGATGGGCACGTGATGAGCTCGTGATGGGCTCGTGATGGGCACGTGATGAGCTCGTGATGGGCTCGTGATGGGCTCGTGATGGGCACGTGATGAGCACGTGATGGGCACGTGATGGGCTCGTGATGGGCACGTGATGAGCTCGTGATGGGCTCGTGATGGGCACGTGATGAGCACGTGATGAGCTCGTGATGGGCTCGTGATGGGCACGTGATGAGCATGTGAGGAGCTCGTGATGGGCTCGTGATGAGCACGTGATGAGCTCGTGATGGGCTCGTGATGGGCACGTGATGAGCTCGTGATGGGCACGTGATGAGCACGTGATGGGCACGTGATGGGCACGTGATGGGCTCGTGATGGGCACGTGATGAGCTCGTGATGGGCACATGATGAGCATGTGAGGAGCTCGTGATGGGCTCTTGATGAGCACGTGATGAGCTCGTGATGGGCACATGATGAGCATGTGAGGAGCTCGTGATGGGCACGTGATGAGCACGTGATGAGCTCGTGATGGGCTCGTGATGAGCACGTGATCGGCACGTGATGAGCACGAGATGGGCACGTGATGAGCACGTGATGGGCTCTTGATGACCACGTGATGAGCACGTGATGAGCTCGTGATGAGCTCGTGATGAGCTTGTGATGGGCTCGTGATATACACGTGATGGGCAGGTGATGAGCTCGTGATGAGCTCGTGATGGGCTCTTTTTACTGTGCACGTGATGGGCACGTGATGCGCATGTGATGGGCTCGTGATGAGCACGTGATGAGCACGTGATGGCCACGAGATGGGCACGTGATGGGCTCGTGATGAGCACGTGATGGCACGAGATGGGCACGTGATGTGCACGTGTTGAGCACGTGATGGGCATGTGATGGGCATGAGATGAGTACGTGATGGGCTCGTGATGGGCTCATGATGGGCACGCGATGGGCACGTATGGGCACGTGATGGACATGTGATAGGCTCGTGATGGGCACCTGATGAGCACGTGATGCGCACTGATGGGCACGTTTTGGGCTGTGATGAGCACGTGATGAGGTCGTGATGGGCACGTGATGAGCTCGTGATGAACACATGATGAGCACCCTAACCATAACCCTAACCCTAACCCCTAACCCTAACCCTAACCCTCTGCCTCTGTGTGTTTTGCCAAGTTTAATTAGTGCTGCTTGGATGGCCATGGGCACCAGTTACACGGGTTGTGCACTTGCATACATGCAAGCTAAACACCTAAACATATAAAGTAAATACATCTTAAATGACGATGATGATAAAATGACATCATCTCTCTGCCTCTGCCTCTGCCTCTACCTCTCTGCCTCTGCCTCTGCCTCTCTGCCTCTGCCTCTGCCTCTCTGCCTCTGCCTCTGCCTCTGCTCTCTGCCTCTGCCTCTCTGCCTCTGCCTCTCTGCCTCTCTGCCTCTGCCTCTCTGCCTCTGCCTCTCTGCCTCTGCCTCTGCCTCTCTGCCTCTGCCTCTGCCTCTGCCTCTGCCTCTGCCTCTCTCCTCTGCCTCTGCCTCTGCCTCTGCCTCTGCTCTGCCTCTCTGCCTCTGCCTCTGCCTCTGCCTCTCCTCTGCCTCTGCCTCTCTGCCTCTGCCTCTGCCTCTGCCTCTCTGCTCTCCTCTGCCTCTCTGCTGCGTCTGCGTCTGCCTCTGCCTCTGCCTCTGCCTCTGCCTCTGCCTCTGCCTCTGCCTCTGCCTCCTGAGTGCTGGGATTGAAGGGACCAGCTCCCCATTTCGGCAGCCATAACAGCCAAACACATGCTTGTCTGACCTTGTCTTAGTCACTAGGAGGTCAGCCTGCTTCTGATTGGCAAGGAACCAATCAGAAGTTAGCTGGTGGTGCTTTGCTTTACGGCTCTGGGTGTGCTTTACGGACAAGCACACAGCAATGACCTGCAACCACCCTAAGAGGGCCTATGGGTCATATTAACCAGTTGACCAATCAACACAGGGCAAACCTTCCAAGCCTGGAGGCACATCAATCCTCAGCCTGTGGGTATCCCTAGACATTCCCTTTACGCTGCCCTATAAGATCTCTATGCAGACGTTTCAAGCTGTCTTTCCTAGCCATCCTCCATGATGGGTGGATGAAAGACCCTAGCTAACACGGGGTTAGATCATTAAACAACTATAATAAAGCCTCTTGCAGTTTGCATCAAGCTTTTGACTCCGCCTGGTGATTGGGGTGACCGAGGTCCTGGGCTGAGATCCTGGAGGCCTGAGCCTTCCGGGGGTCTTACAGGATTAAATGTGAGTACCACCATGCCCCACCTTGTGATCCCTTCTCATCCTGAAGCAGGAAATCAACAAAGGAGAAAAGGAACAGATCTCAGTGGCTATGGATATGCCCTGACAAAGAAAGACAGAGTGACAGGATGGACATGGCTTCAGCAGAGAGCAGGATGCCATAGATAGGGCAAGGCCAGCTTTTGATGTGAGACAGGGAAGGGCATAGTGGCTGGACCTTGCCCTACCTATGACTTTTTCTAATCTCCCAAACCTTTTTACCTGGGAATCTTTAAATTTGGGAGATTAGAGAAAGTCCTTGTGGCTGGGGTGCAGGGAGCCCTGCTCAGCCATTTCAGGAAGACATTGAACTGTTAAATTTGGTTTTCAAAGGCTGCTTGCTGTTAGCCATTATGTAGAGAATGGAGCTTGGGAGGTAAATAATGGCAGCAGGGGCCTGGGGATGCAGCTCAGTGGCAGAATGCTCACCAAGCATGGGCACCACACAAAACACACACACACACACACACACACACACACTATGGATCTGAGGGAGACAAACATTGCTGTTTATATAATTGTTTTTTAATTAATTTTTAATTCATTGACAATTTCACACACAGATATAATGAATTTTGATCATATTCACCTCCCCATTATCATCTTAGCTCTGCACACTCCTGCTGAATCCCTTTCCCAACAAGTCTGCCTCATACTTCTATGTGTGTTCTACCAAGTTTAATTAGTGCTGCTTGCATGGCCATGGGCACCAGGTACACGGGTGGTGCACTTGCATACGTGCAAGCTAAACACCTAAACATATAAAGTAAATAAATCTCAAATGATGATGATAAAATGACAGATGGAGCCTTGAGATATGAGACACACTGTTTCTTTAGGGTGGACCTGAGTCCTAACCTGAGTGGCCTGTCTCTGGGAGTCAGTGCTCCAAGATGAATTCAAGATCCTGCTGAAATCCCATCACTATTTCTAGTGTCCCAGCCAAGACTAACAAGGAGATCATAAATCTTTAGGCTTAGACATCTTAAAACAATGTTATTTTATACACAGAAAACATAGATTCTTCTTCTTCCTTCTCCTCTTCCTTCTTCCTCTTCTTCCTTTTAGAAATAGGGTCTCCCCATGTAGCCCAAACTGGCTTTGAACTCAGGACCCTCCCTTACTGCTTCTCAAGTGATTAGTTTGTAAGTGTGTATCAGCAGACCTGGCTCTGAACTTAGCCCTGAGGCTCTTTTCTAGTCCTTTCCTCTCTGTTGTGTTTCTGATTTCTCTCTCTCTCTAGCTCTCTCTCACTCTCCCTCTCTCTCTCTCTCTGTGTGTGTGTGTGTGTGTGTGTGTGTGTGTGTGTGTGTGTGTGTGTGTACACGTGTGTGTATGTGCCTATAGATGTCAGAAGATGGTGTCAGATTTCAGATTTCCTGAAGCTGTAGTCACAGGTGGTGGACTAGTGAGCAACCCCATGTGGGTGCTGGGATCTGAGCTCTGGTCCTTTGATGGAGCAATTAGTGCTCTTAACCACTGAATCTTCTCTCTCTCTCTCTCTCTCTCTCTCTCTCTCTCTCTCTCTCTCTCTCTCTCTCTCATTTTTGTTTTTTCAAGACAGGGTTTCTCTGTGGCTTTGGAGGCTGTCCTGGAACTAGCTCTTGTAGACCAGGCTATTCTTGAACACACAGAGATCTTCCTGTCTCTTGAGTGCTGGGATTAAAGGTGAGAGCCACCAATTCCCAGCTCTTTTCTCTCCTTTAAGGTTTATGATTTATTTATTTATGTGTCTGTGTACCTCTATTCAGATGCCTGATGAGGACAGAAGATGTGATGTCAGATCCCTGGGAGCAGGACATACAGATGGTTGTGAGCCCCTCTGACACTGGGCTCTGGAAATCAAACTCTGGGCTTCTGCAAGAGTGACAAGTAAGTGTCACCTCTGAGCCATCTCTCTAGCCTCTCATCTCACATTTTCATTCTAGGCTACAAACACTGGCCTGGAATTGGCTTCATTGCTCCTGTATCTCTCCAGAGCATACTTGTATGACCAGGGAGCTCAGGAAACATGTAGGCAGCATGTTAGTCCAAGGCAGATGAATCTAGGGGCCAGTCTCCCAGAAGATATGAACAGATGGACAGGTATGCTGAAGTATCTTTTAGGACAGCCTCCCCATTTGGGGGTAAGTAGCCTGGTCATAGCTATTCAGTTCCTAGTTGCTACCAAAATTGCTATGTTGTCGTTCTGACCCTGGACCAAGGACTTCTTTTTTTTTTTTTTTTTTTTCCGTTTTTCGAAACAGGGTTTCTCTGTGTAACTTTGGAGCCTATCCTGGCACTCGCTCTGGAGACCAGGCTGGCCTCGAACTCACAGAGATCCGCCTGCCTCCGCCTCCCTAGTGCTGGGATTAAAGGCAGGTGCGGCGACCAAGGACTTATAAGGCTTGTTTCTCTCCAGGCATCTTCTGGACCCACAGACATCATTCTCTCTCATTCCCTCTCCTTTAGTCTTTTAAATGCTTCACTTCAGATGCTGAATGTCTTACATTGGGGAAAGCATAGGAATCACGTGCTCTTACTCAGCAGCCCTGAGATGGGTCCTGGGGAATATACATTTCTTTCTTTCTTTCTTTTTCTTTTTGTTTGATTTTGAGTTTTATTTTGTCTGCACTTGTTTGTTTTTAGAGACAGGGTTTCTCTGTGTAGATCCAACAGAGACCATACGGATGTCCATGGTCCATCTTGTCACCAGAAGTCATGTGGAAATCCATGGTTGTACTCCTAGGCATATACCCAAAAGGAACATATTCATATAACAAGGACATATGCTCAGCCATGTTCATAGCAGCATTATTTGTAATAGCCAGAAACTGGAAGCAGCCTAGATGCCCCTCAACCAAAGAATGGATAGAGAAATTGTGGTACATTTACACAATGGAGTACTACTCAGCAGAAAAAAAACAATGGAATCTTGAAATTTGCAGGAAAATGGATGGAACTCGAAGAAACCATTCTGAGTGAGGTAACCCAATCACAAAAAGACAAACATGATATGTACTCACTCATATGTGGACCTGCTTTATGATACATAGTAGTGACCATGCTTTATCAGAGCTGTTTTTAATGATGTTGCTCAGAATGGTTTCCTCCCAGACGATGATTGAGAAGCTAATTAAAAAAAAAAAAAAAATGGTGCCAAGTACCACAAGAGTAACAGAACTGTGCTGTTTTCTGGGATTTTGTTTTTTACTCTTTTATTGTTGTTTGTTTGTTTGTTTTGTTTTTGCCTTTTTGTTTTTTGTTTTTTAAACGGAATGTGCTGGATGTCTCTACAATTTTGTTTAAATGACTGCAGAACCTAGAAAAGCTGTTGCTGCTATTGATGCATAAAAAATAGATACAAAATTTTGGACTGACCAAGATAAGATAAATAATAGAGTATTTTCTTTAAATTTGCCAAATACAACTGGATTGGACATTGTGAATGTAATTCTTATCTGATAATTGTTCTTATTGTTTATAGGTTTAGTACGTTAGAGTTAAAATCTTTCTTTTTTATTTAGACAAAAGGGGGAAATGTCACAGAATATTTGTTCATACTGTGTAAAAATATGTCACTTTGACTGATTTAATAAAAAGCTAAACAGAAAAAAAAAAGAAAAGAAATCATTGGTTCTGATGTAAGACCCCCAAAAGCTCAGGCCTCCAGGATCTCAGCCCAGGACCACAGTCATCCCAATCACCAGGCAGATTCAAAAGCTTGATGCAAACTGCATGAGGCTTAATAAAGTTGTTTAACGAGCTAACCCCATGTTAGCTCCGGTCTTTCACCCACCTGCCATGGTGGATGGCTAGCAAAGAGAGCTCAAAGCAGCTGCATAGAGATCTTGTAGGGCAGCATAAGGGGAGTGTCTAGGGGTACACATAGGCTCAGGATTGGTGTGCCTTCAGGCTTGGCGGGCTTGCCCTGTGTTGATTGGTCAACTGGTTGTTATGGCCCATAGGCCCTCCCAGGGTGGTTGCTATGCTCTGCTCATCATTGCTGTGCACTTGTCGGTAAAGCACTCCCAGAGCCGTAAAGCATAGCACCACTAGCTAACTTCTGATTGATTCCTTGCCACGAGGCAGGCATCTGACCTCCTAGTAACCAAGACAAGGTCATGGCAAGCACGTGTTACTGTCATGGCTACTGAAATGGGGAGCTGGTCCCTTCATATTGAGATGCATTCTAATTCCATGCTGGGGGGGGGGGGCTGGGATTATGACTCAGTGTTAAGAATGCTCCACCTGCAAGTATCAGATCCCAGCATAGAAATCTGGGCATGGTTGAATGTGCCTCTCATCCCAGCATCTAGGAGGCAGAAACAGACAGATCCTGATTCACAGATCAGCTGGACTCAAGGGAAAAGGTGAGTTTCTGCTTCAGTAAGAGACTCTGGTTCAAGGAAATAAGATGGAGAGTGATAAAGGAAATCCATCACTGAATGTCCTCCTCCACATACAGGTGTGCATACCGGCACACTCTCATGCATTCACACACACACACACACACACACACACCAAAAAAAAAAGTCTTTTCTATCAAAGATGGGTAGTCTGCCAAAGGCCAATATTCTATAAACTTCCCCCATCTGTCAAAACTCTGTGTACTTCTCTTTGCCCAGCCCACAGATGCCAGACATTCCTGGGACTATCACACCCCTCCCATTTACACCCATGATCACTCAATTGCACCAGACTGTGAGGTCAAGCTTACCAATGGAGTGAGACAGCCACCACCCTACATTCTAATATAAACTAAATGAGTGTTTGCTAGCTAGGTTTGAGTCATTGTGCACCCTTTTGCAAAACGCAATTGCCTTGAATTACTTTTGCTTTGTTTGTGTGTCTCTTTGTGCAACACTGGAAATATTCTTTTAAAACACTGCTACTCCAGACAGGCCTTTAATTACAGCACTCAAGAGGCAAAGGCAGTCAGGTCTCTGTGAGTTCAAGGCCAGCCTGGTCTACATAGCAAGTTCTAGGACAGCTGCACAGAGAGACCCCTTCTCAACAAACAAACCCAAACCAACCAACTATCACCAACATCAAAAACCCAAATAAATAAAACCCTGTCACCCCATCCAGGGTTTCTTTGATTAGAGGATTTTTGCCATTCTTCCTTCCTTCCTTCCTTCCTTCCTTCCTTCCTTCCTTCCTTCTTTCCTTCCTTCCTTTTGTTCTATCTTCAGGTAGTCTCATGTATCTCAGGCTGGCCTCCAACTCACTATGTCGCTAAGGAAGCCCTTTGACTCCTGATCCTCCTGCATCCCCCTCCCAAGTATCGGGATGGCAGACAGATGCTGTGATGCTTGTCTAATGTGAAGTATTTGGGCACTTTGCTGGCTAAATGCATGTTCATCTTTGTTAGAGAAATATGAATGCTTCCCAGAACTAATACCCATCTGAGAATGGTGTTCTCAGGAATAGAGCAAAGTTTTGTGTTTCCTAGCAGACCCCTCAAAGGTCATGAGGACAGGGAATGTTTGTAAAAGCATCTTGTGTGCTTCTGTTCCCAGCCCACAGATCCCCTGGAAACGCCAGACTCTAATAGATAAAATAATCTAAGCTGTGGGAGAAACAGCAGGACTTTTTAGGTAGGCTGCACCACAGCCCAGACATTGCCTCTGAACCAAGGCACTGGGTGGCCATTTTTTGTTTTGTTTTGCTTTGTTTTGTTTGGCTTTTTTGTGTTATTTAGTTTTGTTTTTGAATTAAAATTTATTATCTTGGGGACTAGAGAGAGGGCTCAGAGGTTAAGAGCCACTGGCTGTTCTTCCAGAGATCCTGAGTTCAATTCCCAGCACCCTGCAGCGTGAAACCTGAAGCTCTCTCCTGGTCTACAGGCATCCGTTCAGACAAAACACCTGAATTCATAATAAATAAATAAATAAATAAATAAGCTCTATGCTCTCTCTCTCTCTCTCTCTCTCTCTCTCTCTCTCTCTCTGTGTGTGTGTGTGTGTGTGTGTGTTTGATTTTCTGTCGCTATGATAAACACTGATAATAAAAGTGACTTGGGGAGAAAAGTGTTTATTTTATCTTATAATTCCAGGTAACAAGTACGTCACTGAGGGAAGTCTAGGCTAGATTCAATACAGAAACCTTGAGGCTGTGGCTGATGCAGAGGCCATGGAGGAGTGCGACTTACTGGCTTACTCCTCATGGCTTGCTCACCTTCTTTCTTATACAGCCCAGGGCCACCTGTCCAGCAGTAGCACTGCCTACAATAAGCTGACCTCCACATACAAACCATGGCATATACATATATATACAGCAAAAATAAATGTTTAATTCCAGCACTTAGGAGGCAGAGTCAGGAGGATCTCTATTAGTTCCAAGCCAGTCAAGGCTACGTGGGGATACTCCATCTCAAAATAACAAGCAAACAAACAAACATAAAAAAATAATAATAAAAATAAATGTGGGCTGGAGAGGTGGCTCAATGGTTAAGAGCACTTGCTGTTTTTCCAGAAGACCTGAGTTTAATTCCCAGTACCCGTGTCTGGTGGCTCTTGTAACTCCAGCTCCAGGAAAACCAATACCTTCTTCTGGCTTCCACGGATGCCCACGCACATTGTGAGACCAAAACAGGAAAAATTTAACTTTCAGGTTAAGAGTTCTGTTTGCAGTTAAGACTTTAAGTTCCTGCTGGTCAGTGGTGGGACATGCCTTTAATCCAAGCACTTAGAAGGCAGAGGCAGGCAGATCTCGGTGAGTTGGAGGACATCCTTATCTACAAAACAAGTTCCAGGACAGTCTCCAAAGCTACAGAGAAACTCTGTCTCGAAAAACAACAACAAAAATCTAAGTATAGCTGGGCAAGGTGGCACATTCCTGTAATCTCAGCACAAATGAATATATAAAAAAATAAAAGAAATGTAATTAAGAAAAGATGATAAAAATACAATTTCTTAGTCACAGTAGCCACATTTCAGGTGCTCACTGTTCTCTGTGGTTGTTGGCCACCATACTGGACAGCTGGGATAGGCAACATACCAGCATCACAGACATGCTTTGAGGATGGCTCTGGTCCAAAAAAGCCTTGTCTGAAACTCTTTTAGTGAGATCTGAGACAAGGCCGATTGTTCCCAGGACAGCTACATCTGGCCAGATACAGGCACTGTAAACATGCCTCTTCCTGATAGAACTTGGGGAATTCCTTCCTGACACATTTTTTGCACTTGGGAGATGGGGCTTTTTCAGTTTCACCTGGAATCTGCGGTACAAGGATAAGAACTGCTTTCTGTTGTTTGTACGGTTTTGGTTTGGGTGTTTTCAGACAGGATCTTATGTAGCCTAGCTAACCACCAACTCTTACTATATTTACTGCCTTAGCTAGCTTCAGGGGATGGGTTGGAAAAGAAGTGAGTTTCACTCTGCATCCCTGGCTGGCCTGGTGCTCTATACAACTTAAACCGGCCTCAAACTCAAAGCAGTATTTGGCCGCAGCCTCCTGAGTGTTGACATTGTAGATCTGAACCACTCCTCCCTCAAACTCTGTGTAATTAAGGATGACTTTGAACTCCTGATCTTCCTGCCTCCTGTTCCTAAGTGTTGAGAAAGAAACCATAGGTTTGTCACAAGCTGGCTCAGTCTCCACACTGCCATCCCCTTCCCTGCCCCAGCTTGTTTGTTTGTTGTTATTTTGAAACAGCCTCATTTGTAGCCTACCCTGGCTTCAAACTCTCAGTAAACCGTC
Source organism: Cricetulus griseus (assembly GCF_003668045.3). Classification (NCBI taxonomy): domain Eukaryota; kingdom Metazoa; phylum Chordata; class Mammalia; order Rodentia; family Cricetidae; genus Cricetulus; species Cricetulus griseus. The sequence continues at coordinate 92,724,195 of NC_048600.1, forward strand.
TAAGTGCTAGGCTTACAAGCATGAACTATTTTCGATGTTTTAAGCCAGTCTACTTGGAGATCTTTAGAACTGATTGACCGGCTTGCTTTCTGGGATTTGAGTATTTGCTTAGTCTCACCCCCACATTAGTTACTTCTTCAGAATTTCAATAGGGTTATTTTGTTTGCACAAACGTTTACTTACTGCATTAGCAAAACTCAAAAAGCTTCATAGCCAACAGAGGAGCCCCTAAGTCCTTGATGAGTCATTTTTTTGCTAGTAAATTAACTCGGTCTGGAAATGCTTGACTCTGGAATATTAAGTCAAGTGCTATTCCATCCCTGAGGAAGCTATGTCAGTGGCTTGCCTGAGGACGAGCCTGCCCTCCTGCCACTGTGCTCCCACATGCCTGGGGTGGCAGGCAGGTCAAGCCCAGCAGGGACAGATATCGCATCCAACTGGCAGCTTGCCTAAAGTTTCTAGGAAAGCTGCCATAGGCTTCCCTCTGGCTTCCAGGAGGACAAGAGTCCTGGGACATTGGGATGTATTTTGGCACTTGAGGACTGCAGAAGAGTACCTGTTTGACACCCAATGGTCAGCTTTGGACGTCATTGATTTCGTTACTCATTACAAATCTGTAGACTGGAGGTAAAATGAAAAGACATACAGATGTGTAAACAGTCCATCTCTGGGGCTCCTCCCTCTGCCCAGCACCAATCCTCTTTTTGGTGCTGTACCCACCCCTCTTCCCAGGTACCTGGGCCTTCTTGATGATCTTTTGCAGGAAGTAGAATTATTCAAAGCTTATATATGACCCTGCCTGTGGGCTGGTCAGCATGGACCTTGAGAACCGAGGAAACCGCTTAACTGTCAGTCTGAAGCCATCAGCTCAGGCTGAACTTTATGCCCTAACCCTGTCCTCACACTTAAAACATCTACTCTGAACCTAAAAGAGAAACAGGACTCAGAGGTAGAGGGCTCACCTAGCACCCACAAGGGCGTGGGTCTGATCTGTAGCATCACATAAAGAGGGCCTGGTGACACACACCTGTAATGAAGCACTCTAGATGTGAGGGTAGCAGCATCAGAAGTTAAAGGTTGAGCTGGGGAGAAGGCTCACTCAATCAAGTGCTTGCCACACTAGCATCAGGACCCACATCAGGATCCCCAACAGTCCCTGAAGTGTTGGGTATGCTTGTGTAATCCCAGCACAGCAGAGGCAGGGACAGACGGATCCCTGGAGCCCATGGGCCAGCCACCAGCCTAGCAGAATCAGTGAGCTTCAGGTTCACCGAGAGACCCTGATCTAAATAAAAAAAAAAAAACCTGGGTGGTGGTGCCACACACCTTTAAACCCAGCTCTCGGGAGGCAGAGGCAGGGGGATCTCTGTGAGTTACAAGCCAGCCTGGTCTCCAGAGCAAGTGCCAGGACAGGCTCCAAAGCTACAGAGAAACCTGTCTCAAAAAAACCAAAACCAATAAATAAATAAAAGCATCCAGTACTCTTAACCTTGGAGCCATCTCTCCAGCCCCCAACTCCCAAGTTTTTATTGATAAAGAAAAATTAGACGAATGCTTCAAAATACTGTTTGAAGCCAATCAAAGCTATATATGGGGGAGTAAAAAAGTAGAAATAGCCCAAATACCTGTCAATTGATGAATAGATACAATTTGGTATGTCAGTATAATGCAATATTATTGAACCATCAAAGGGAATAAAAAACTGAAACATAATGATGAATCATGAACGAATGCATTAGGTTGCGTGAAATGAAACACTTAACAAAGACCACATATTATATGACCATATTCACAGGAAACATGCAGAATAGGAAAACCACAGAGATCAGTAATAGTGCTTGCCAAGAGCTGAAAGGATTAAAGTGGTGGGGGAGTGTCTGGTATCCCCCTTTGTTTTTGAGACAAGGTTTCACTGTGTAGCCCAGGTTGGGCCTTAAGTCTTGCTCTCCATCTGCTTCCATATCCCCAGTTTTGAAACTACAGGCGTAGGCCATCACACCCAGCTTTGTTTGCAATGGTGGTTTACACAGTTGTGGATATAGTGAACAACACTGAAAAGTCCTCATCGTTGTTGGCAATTGAAGCCAAAACCACAGCCTTTTACAAGTTGTGTTCATACAGTACACCCTCAGTCCCTGGATTGTCCACTTGAAATGGGTTGACTGTATGGTTATACCGGCTGGTTTTGTAGTCAACTAGACACAAGCTAGAGTCATCAGAGGAAGGAGTCTGAGCTGAGGAAACACCTACTTGAGAGCCAGCTGTAAAGCATTTTCTCAATTAGTGATCAATGAGGGGAGGGTCCAGCCCACAGTGGGTGGTGCCATTCCTGGGCTGCTGGTCCGCATTCTACAAGATGGGTTGAGCAAGTCAGAAGACACAAGCTATCGGCAGCACTCATCTATGGCTTCTGCAACAGCTCCTGCCTCAGGGATCCTACCCTGTTTGAGTTCCTATCCGGACTTCCTCAGTGATGAACAGCAATGCTGACGTGTAAGCCAAATAAACCCTTTCCTCCCCAACTTGTCTTTTGGTCATGGTGTTTCTTCGAAGCAATAGAAACCCTAAGACAATGCTCTTCCTGTTTCCTGGCAGATATCTCTTCCATTTACTTTAGTTCATTTATCTTCCCGATGAGGTTAGAATCCAACCAGCCAGAAAACTCGTGTTTTCTCTTCGTTAACATCCGAGGAAGCAGCAGGCCTTGGGCCTGACATTTCTCCAACTAGGTCAACATCAGGGAAGACAAACAGTGCGGGCTGCTCTGACAGCTGGTCCAGAGAGACAGCATCAGGTTAAGGCGGCAGGGAGGGCACCTCCCCCAGGCTTCTGGGAACACCGATGCCTTCCCTTTCCTGGGGCACCACTGTAAGGCCGCGAATAGGAAAGAACTTCCGGAGGCGGTGAGGGGCTCTGGGAAGCTACACCTGCTGGAACACTGAACCCAGCCCTGACACTCCACCTGCCTTCCTCTAGATCCTACTCATTTAATCTCCCAATGCCCTAAGGGGTGCTAAGAGGACGCTCACTGCTCCTGCTTTACCCACGATGCAACGCAAGTTCGAATCTGTTAGTAAAGATCACCAGGCTTCCGCCGTCTGAGTTAGGAACTGTACCGTGGAGTCGAGCATGAGTAAATGGCAATGTCCCCGTCATTGCTGACAAAGATGAGGAGGATGCTGGTGATCTGTTAGCTTCCTAACAATGTGCCCAGAATTAGGGAGGGGCGTGGCTCAATGATAGAGTGCCTGCCAGAGAGAGCCCAGGGCCTCCAGGCTGAGCCAGCTCCTTTACAGCCATACTCAGAGTCCGCCAGCTGGAGCAGATTGAAACTGCAGGGAAGCGGAAGGAGGCAGAGCCAGGCTGAAGTCATCTTCCTGCTTCCTAGAGAGGCCAGAGAGAAGGGGGAGAGGAGCCACGAGGATGCCACACCCCAAGTCACCCAGATGTGTGGTTTCCCTTTCTCTGAATTCAGAACATCAGGTTAGCAAGAATCTAAGGGCCTTAGGCCCCTCCCCACCCAGTCTCTCTGACCATAGCACTCAATGACCACCCCCCCCCACCCTACCCCACTTCCTCCCTGGACATATTTAGACTTGATTTCTCAATGTCACTTCCTGTGTTGCAATTTCCCCAAGCATGTGACTTATGTTTGTCAACTCTCACCCTGTGGAGGTGGAGACAGTGGAGTGCTACCTCCAACGTTGCCTTCCTAGGCCACAAAACCGGTACACTTAAGGGCTAGACCCACCTGTCCTTTGTCCTTGGCCAGGCATCATCTCCCTGTGAACAAGTTCACTAGGACCCACGCTTATTGTTCCCAGTGCCAATGGGTGAAAGGCGCTTGTCTTCTTGGTTTTGGTCACCAAACATTTGAATTCCCTTTTAAAAATATTTAGAGCTCTCTCTCTCTCTCTCTCTCTCTCTCTCTCTCTCTCTCTCTCTCACACACACACACACACACACTATATGGTTTTATTGGAAAGAACTTTTTTACACTCTAAGGATTCAGGCATTATGCTAGCCTGCCCCTGTCACCTGGCAGAATGCAATCAGTACTAGTACTAGTCTGCACGAAGGTGCAAAGGACCTCTTTACAAGAAAGACCCTCCGGCCCATTTACTTCTCTTTCCTGCTGTTCCCCTGGGGCAGATAGGACTTTTCCTGCTCCCTCTTCTGTCCTCTCTCTGTATCTCTTTACCTCCTTTCTCCTCTGCCCCCCTTCCCTTTCTAATAAAACTTCTCACTTAAGTTCTGGCTGCCTGGCATGTTTGTCCCTCCACCTCAGTCAGCCTCACCCGCCAGGGAATCTGTCAAGGTCCCCCACATGTTTTATCGTAACAACATTTATTTTATGTACACAGGTGTTTTGCCTGTAGGGGAGAGTGTTAGATCTTGGAGTTACAGACAGTTGTGAGCTGCATGTGGCTTCTGGGATTGAACCCACGACCTCTAGAAGAACAGTCAGTGTCCTTAACCGCTAAGCCATCTCTCTAGCCCCTGGAAGAAATATCTTTTAGGATAACTAAAAATATTTAATTTTCACTTTTTCAGATTATCCTTTCCAAAAGAGTCTGGCATGGGATCCAGGCTGGGCCAACAGAGGGGCCTGTATCACACTGAGTGGGACACGGGGGCTCTCACATTGTCCCCTGGGAAGTACAGGAGATGTACTAACAGTGCAAGCAAGCTGGCTGAAGCACTCGTAGAGGTTTCATTGTAGATGATATCCCATAGGGCCTTTGTCCCTGACTTTGAACCCCACTCTTAGACTTCATGATGGTCTGTGAGCTGTCCTCTATCTTTGAGGACATCACCTGCTGAATTCACAATCTGTGCCTGTGCCTTGAAACTAGGAACCAAGGCGGGTCTGCTGTCACTGAGACACTGGCTTGCTTCTCAGCGGTTCTCACTGAGAGTAAAAGTTGATGCCAAGAGGTAGAAGCAGATATGAGGAAGGCTCAAGTGCTCATGTCTGTTGAGGAAGACTGAGGTGCTCATGTCTGTTGAGGAAGACTCAAGTGCTCATGTCTGTTGAGGAAGGCTCAGGTGATAATGTCGATTGCTGGCTCCTCAGGGGTTGAGGAAGGTGACATGAGATGTACGTTCAGCCTCAAGAAGGAACTATGCACGTTAGTCTTCACTTCTTCAAACCCACCCCAGCGCCAGATCACTTCCCCCACTACAGCTCAATTGTCACATGGTCTAGGAGACTCCAGGTCTGAAGAAGTCACAATTTCCACACCATGTATGCTTCTAGCCAGAATCTCTGCTTACTACTTCAGTTTAATGGAGTGAATTGTTTGTCTTTCCTATAATAATGTGACTATAACTCAAGCAAGAAAGCTTGATGATCTATTAAATTCATTGCACCTGTCAGTCTGGATTTCCAAACATAGTCTCAGATGTGTTCTAGCTTTAAAGGTCCAGGAACCAGAACTTTGCATTAGAAAGAATAAAGTGTGTATGTGCAAGATTTGCAGAGGCTTTGGAAATGATTTCTTCATTCTCCTTATGGCTGGCATGCTCTTTATTCATGCTGGCTGGAGGCTTCTAGAGTGAAGCAGCTAACTCATGGTTTGGGACTCACTCACTAGCCTACCCACTGTGTACATTACACAAACACATACACAAATAAATAAATATTTTAAAAACCAGCAAACAAAATCTCCTGTGACCCAGCCTGGCTTTAAACTTGCCATGTACTCAAGGTTTGCTTTGAACTCTTGACCCTCCTGCTTCTTCCTCCTACAAGCTGGGATAAATAATGCCATGCCTAGAATTCCTTTAATAAAAATAAGGAAAAATTTTATGGTGATATAACTGTGTATTTATCCAATTCTGTATTTGAGAACATGCTGGTTTCTCCACCTGGGTAGGGGAAGCCACCTCACTTCTTTCTAATCCAGGCAGACCTCTAGGAGGAGGCAACTTCTAGTAGATGGGAAGGGTCCCAAGGAAGAGATACTATAAGCAAAGGGAGCAAATGTATGAAGGTGTTAGAGGCCAGCATGTTCCTTGTAAGCGGGAGGTGGGACTGGTGGGAGGGTGGGCAGGTCGTTTTCAGCTACTACAGCATCCGAGTGACTTGGCCGGATTTGGACCTGTTGGGAGGATTTGCATCTCTGAGTAGACTGATCCTTTGTGTTAAGTGAGCCTCCCTGACAACATGGGGCATAGGTTCGTAGCCATCTCCTGGGAAAAGCTCTACTGAGGTGGGGCTCGAAGACCTATGGCTGCTGATGTTGGTGAGGTGAATGGAATGGTTTAGGACTTCAGTTACAAGTATTTCTGAAGAGAACCTGGGCTTCTGCAGATTCACAGAACATAAGAAATCCAGTCCTGAGCCAGGCGGCGGTGGCACACGCCTTTAATCCCAGTACTCGAGAGGCAGAGGCAGGTGGATCTCTGTGAGTTCGAGACCAGCCTGGTCTACAACAGCTAGTTCCAGGACAGCCTCCAAAGCCACAGAGAAACCCTGTCTTGAGAAAAAAAAAAAAAAAAAAAAAAAAAAAAAAAAAAAGAAAGAAATCCAGTCCTGAATGTGCTAGTGCTAGGTCACACACATTCATGAACACACTGTATCTGTCCAGTGTCAGTTTTTTGTTTTTTGTTTTTTGTTTTGAAACAGGCCTTCTCTGCGTAGCTTTGGAGCCTATCCTGGCACTCACTCTGTAGACCAGGCTGGCCTCAAACTCACAGAGATCTGCCTGCCTCTGCCTCCCAAGTGCTGGGATTGAAGGCATATGGCTGCCACCATCACCCAGCAGAATTTTTTTTTAAGTAACAGTAAGTTCACAGGCTACATTGGCTTATTGGCTGATATTTGCCAAGAAGTCCCACTTTCTCTTGAAAGCAATCCATTGGCAAACACAAGTTATTTTATTCTGACATTAATTACTAACATTAACTCTGGGATCACACATTACACATATAACATAATAATTACATACATGTATACATGTGACTTTCAGAGTGGTCACAACAGCTAGACATGGTAGTGTATGTCTTTAATCCTAGAGCCTGAGAGGCAGAGACAGGCATATCTTTGTGAGTTTGAGACTACTCTGGTCTACATAGCAAATTTTAGGCTACCATGGGCTATATAATAAGATTAAGTTTAAAAACAAACAAAAGCCAGAAGACCACAGAAGATCGAGTTCAAAAGGCCTTATGGCCAACAGAAGCAGGCAGTGGGCTCATTCAGATGCAGCATCTCTGCATTGGCTAGATGAGATGTGAACAGTCCAGTCGGAGGGCTTTTGGGAGCACCAGCACAGAGCCAAGCTATAGGGTTACAAGTCTGAGCTGAGCTTCCTGGTTGAGCCAGGCTGGGGAGATGAAGTAAGAGGCCATAGAGGCCATGAGGCAAGGTATAGAACTGGTTCCAGATGGGCAAACTGATGGATGAAGATTTGAATAGGTCACATCAGTAGAAAGGACCAAAAAAAGCTGAAGCCCCTGGGATAGTTGGAAGTTCTCTTCTGCCACCCTTGATGCACATGTGAGGTGATCAGATGATAAATCAATAGGGGCTGTAGCCATTACATCCTCCTCCTTATGGAGTCTAGATGATGGTGCTGTACTCTTTGTTGGTCTTTTATATTTAGTAAGTTCTCTGGCCTGGTTTTCCCAGTAAGATTTTTAACATGTTCATACAGTCCCGATTTACTGTGGTAAGTTTATAGGATGGCGTCATTTCTCTTTTTAGGAATAAGTTATATGCTAGTCTGCCTCATGCTTGCTGGACAGGTGGTAATGCCCACGTGCACAACCAGGTCATCCTGCTCTGTCCTTGCACTCCAAATGAAGTCAAATGCTGCTTGTAGAATGGCATCACCCAGGGGCTGGAGTGATAGCTCAGCACTTAAAAGCACTGGCTGTTCTTGCAAAGTTCCTGGGTTCATTTCCTGGGACCCAATGCCTTCTGGCTTCTGAGAGTACCAGGCATGAACATAATGCACATACATACATACAGGCAAAAAAAAAAATCATACACACATGCATGTCCTAAACAAACAAACATCATACACACAAAATAAAAAAAAAACAAATATTAAAAAAAATAAAAAACAAGAGTTACAGTAACCTTAAAAGAAAAAAAAGTCACCCAGGGCAAGATGCAGCCTGAAAGCTACTGTTTTACACAATCCTGAGTGACAGGAGAAAGCTAAGCTGGTCTCAGCAAAGCCTTTTCCTCCTGAGCATGTCTTACAAGTGACCAAACACACCTCTGCACTCTCAGAGGTTCAGAATTCCTAAGACACTGTGGAGGATTCCATTTGTTCTGCAAAGATTCTCTAGGCACAAAGATGCGGATGCACGAAAACCGACATGGAAGGGGCCCGTACCTCCAGGAAGGGCACAGCAAAACACCAGAGGGCACAAGGTAAATGCCATCATTCAAACCAGGGACTTTATATGTAGCCTAGGCTGGTCTCAAACTTGCCACAGTCCTCCTACCTTTTTCCCAAGTGCTGAGATGATTGCTTCCAGGTTCTTGGCCTCTTGTCCAAAGAATTGGAAATGGGTCCCACAGATTTGCAAAAGAAGCAAGATGGTTTTGTTTTGATCAAGCCAGGAGTACAGGTTATAGAGGGATACACTGTCAAGATTGACAGCAGGCCCCAACAATGAAGAGTACTCAAGGACTGAAGACTATGGCCTAGGGTCTCTTTTTTAAGGGTGGCTAAAACAAAGGAGGTAGTTTGGGTGGTTCTCTACCTTGATTGATTGTTTATGTAATAAACTTGAATAATGCTGTCTAGGTTTGTTTTTTTTACCAAGGGCCAGGATACTTATACTATTGGCCAGGAATAGAAATACATATAGTCTATGTCTGGTGGAAGCTCCACCCCAGTCCCTGGCATCCATATACCCAAAGAGTCTGGGATGTTCTGGAAGCCCCACCTCTCTCTCCCCAGACCCTGCCCCCATCAGAAAGCCCACCAAACAATCCCTCCCCTCAGAAAGCCTGCCTCAGTGGCTCCTCTCCCAGAGATGCCTGGGACCATGCCTACCGGCTCCCATAGATGTGCCACATGTGCCCCTGTGTTCTGTCCCCTGCCTTCCTGAGGGCCACCTGGGAGTGCTCTGCTTTGCATTGTCCTGTTTATTAAATCTGGATTTATTGGTTTTATTTGGCTTATTGCATTGGTGGCAGAGGAATCCGGCAACCAGGGATCCAATACTTATCAGTCTGATGCAGGTGGGGGGTATAGGAGGTCTGGCTTGCAGTGTGCACCATTTGAAGATGGTGTATATGTACACAGCTTGTCCAGGTGAAGGAAGTAGGTTACCAAGTACATTATTATGGCTGTGTATATGTGGTGGTTTGACTAAGAAATGTCTCCCATGGGCTCATGTATTTGAATGCTAGGTCTCTAGTTGGTGTTGCTGTTTGGGGAAGTTAGGCAACCTTTAGGAGGTGGAATGTAGTTGGAGGAAGTACGCCACGGGGGGTGGGCTTTGAGAGATTATGGCCTCACCCCACTTCCTGTTTCGTCTCTCTGTTTCCTGTGTGTGAATGAAAACGTAGTAAACCAGCTTCCTGCTTCTGCCATCATGCCACCAGGAAGGGCTCAATCCTTCTGGAGCCATAAATCAAAGTAAGCGCTTTCTTTCTTGTGCTGCTCTTGGTCATGGTGTTGTATCACAACAACAGAAAACTAACCAATGCTGGCTTGCCTCAGGAGCACACCTGTGCTCCTCCGTATCTCCGGGCCCAACAGATGCCCGGCTTGATTTCACATATAGATTAGTTTACCACTTTTTCCCTGACGTCACCAATGGTCATCAAAGGCCAAAATGCTTCCATTCTCTCTCTCTCTCTCTCTCTCTCTCTCTCTCTCTCTCTCTCTCTCTCTCTCTCTCTCTCTCTCTCTCTCTCTGTGGTGCTGAGGATGGGACCAAGGGCCTTGCACATCAGGCTTGACATTTGGTCAAGACCAGAACCAACTGCGCTAGACCAAAGGCTCAGCCTGGGAATTCTACCGTACCGAGGAAGTTGTGGACATGCCGAAGGTCTGTTTCTGAAGTACTTCACAGGACTTATGAAGAAATAAACACAAACCACCATCACCAACACCTCCAAACCTCCAAAGGTGCTCGACAGGTCTATTGTCATCCTTATCTGCCAGTCAGGCTCTGAGGCCAGGATGTCACCTGCAAAATCATGTTTCCTTCTCCTCCCCTTAATCATAGCATGCCACTCCTCTGGGGTACAGCCCCTGAGCCACTGCTGCTGCTGTCTTTGGGTGGTGGGTGGGGGTGAAGGAATTGTTCTACACGCCTGGAAAAACAGCAGGGAAGATTAATTCAGTGTTTTCTGTTATGGCCCAGCTTGTCAGGATAGAGAGACAACAAAAATTAGGGACAGAAGAGAAAGGAGCCATTTTTGGTGGGGGGGTTCAAGACAGGGTTTCTTTGTAGCTTTGGAGCCTGTCCTGGAACTAGCTCTGTAGACTAGGCTGGCCTTGAACTCACAGAGATCCTCTTGTGTCTACCTCCCTAGTGCTGGGATTAAAGGTGTGCAACACCACCAACCGGCTGAGATAGGAGCCCTTCTCACCAGCAGAGAAGAGTCCCAGCACAGACAGCATTTGCCCTGAAGTTGCCAACAGAGATAATGCCCCTTTCTTGCATAGGAACTTTATGTTAAAGTAGTGATGAGCCAGACTTGCAGACTAAGTGTACAAATGGCCTTGGGTAGGACCTCATTCAGTTTCCAGACAGTTCTGGGAATCACAAACAAGACTGTTAACTTTGTTTACAGTGACCATATCCTTGGGCCTCACAGCTATGCCTTATCTACCATGACCCTGTCGGGGACCCTGGGAACCACTGTGATCTCATTAGGCAACTTAGCAATCCTTTAAAGACAGAGTCTTTAAAATCCACCATAATGGTCTATATGACAGTTATGAAGACAATAAAGTGTCCTTTCTTGGAACAGGTCACTGCTATGCCTTCTCTCTCTTAACTCTCATGCTTAAAATATATGTTAAAAGTGTCTCTTAGTAAACACCAACTCAGCTTCACACTGGCTGAGTGTGAAATTAACTAATTCTGAAGTTAATTAACCCACTTGGAGTGTATGTGGCGTCTGTGCCATGGTGCAAGTGTGGGAATTGGTTCTTGTCTGCCACCTGGTGGGATCCGGGGACAGGACTCAGGTCAGGTTTGCCTGCTAGCATACCTCTACCCATGGGAACTCTTTTTTGCATTGGAGCCAAGGAGTCTGATTTGAGGTTCTATAAAAAATGAAGGGAACTCCTCAGCTGCTATGGATGACAGTCTAGAGCTGCGCCTCTGTTCCTGGCATGCTTCGGCTTCTCGGCCATTTCTGAAACCCTCCCAGTAAGGGCCCCATAACATGAAGCTAGGAAGAACCACAGATGAGTCAGAAGGGGAGGGTTCCCTTCGGTCGCACCCAAATCCCTGTGACTTCCCTCATCCAAAGGAGATCTGCCCCCACCACCCCTCCCAAGAATTAGCCCTGGGGTAGGTGCTTGAGGATGGAAGCGGAGGAGGCACCAATCCACCCACCCTCTGTCAGCACCATGGTAGGGTTTGCAGAGTGAAGCTTCACCCGTCAGTTGAAGTGAGATCTGGGCTGCACTGGTATTTGCTGTTAGCTAAGACATGTAAGCCTCATGGGTAATGCTCTCTTGGCTCAGGACGGCATAGGGGTGGGAGCTGGGGAGAGGGCAGTAGTGGCATTTGTCTTTGGGAGTCTTCCTGACCACTCCCCTTCATTTTCCCAACACACTTTTATTTTGTGCTGGAGCTGAAACGTCTTGTGCTGGAGTACATCCTCTACCAACCGGCTACAACCCCCACGCCCATCCAAAGCAATCTTCCTTAGGGGATTTTGAGGCCATCCAAGGGTGTGCTGAGTAGCCACAGGGGAACAAAGGCACAGCCTCGCCCGGCACTGATGGCACACGCCTTTAATCCCAGCACTTGGGAGGCAGAGGCAGACGGATCTCTGTGAGTTCAAGGCCAGCCTGGTCTACTGAGCGAGTTCCAGGACAGGCTCCAAAACAATACAGAGGAAACCCTGTCTTGGGGGAAAAAAGAAAAAAAAAAAAAAAAGGCACAGCTTCTGGCATGTTCTAGGGAAAGTTACCAATGCTAGAAAAGAGGCAGGCTCGCTGAGATAAATGACTGCTTCAAGGCAGCAAGGAGGGTCTCAATCAGGGCTCCGGCTAAGTAAGAAGGGGGGATGGGCAAAGGCTGTCTGAGCAGGTCTTAGAAACTCCCTCCACCCACACCCACACCCACATCAACCCAAAGGACATTTATTTAAAATGGTTGAGTAAAGCAGAGAGATGAGGGTGGAATTCCCGGGTTAAAGTATAAAGCATTTACAGCCCTCCTTCCCCAGAGCCTGCCTTCTTTCTCCACTTGTGTGGGAAGGAGGAGCAAGGTTGGCCAGGCTTCTTGAACCTCTCCCTACATTGTGTGGTTAGGTCCCTGTAACAGAAATGAGCATGGAGGCAGCTTCACCTCAGGTCCGGCATCTGGACTCTGCAGTCCCTCCAGTCCCGGTGGATTGCTCACTCAGTCCCTGATTAACTGAACCGAGACAGGGACTTCATTCTAGTGGAGCAGACCAGGATACCTCAACCTCAGTGAGGGATAGGAACCTGAGAAGGAATGGGAGGGAGAGGTGTGACCTCCTGCCGGGAAGGACTCAAGAATGGGGTTGCTTGCTGGTGGGCAGAGAGACATATGAACAGAGAGACTTATGAACAGGGAAAGCTGAATTCAACATGCACAAGCACGCATGGATGCCTACACACACACACACACACACACACACACACACACACACACACACACACACACACCAAAACAAAGCATTAAATCACATTGGCAGCCACTAGTGCTACGTTTGGAGAAAGTTGGCACCATTTACCAGCAGCCACAGTTAATGCTATTTCCCAGTGTTAAGATACTCTGTCACATCAGCCCCCTGGTGCAGGCACCCAAAGCCAGGCTGAAAAAGCATGGCTGGCCTTCGGGAAGACACTTGAGAGGCAGGAATTAGGTCTTTAAAGGGAGTTGGGAAGTTTCTCTTTGGATCAACTCTTCCTTCCACTTTCGTGTCAGGTGAAGGAAAACGAAGTGGCTGTTTTATTTTCATTTATTTATTTATTTATTTATTTTTGGTTTTGAAGGCTTTTATATAGTCTAGGCTGGCTCAGAAGCGGTTATCTTCTTGCCTCAGCATCCCAGGGCTAAGGTTCCAGGAGTGTGCTACCACGCCCAGCTGCCATCTTTTTCATCTTGGGTTTTGTGTGTGCATTTTAGAAGGTTCCTAAGGAGCAGATTGTGGCGGTCTTTTATCTGCCCTGTCTTTGCTGATCTGTATCCCTGTCAGGACTGTAGATGGATGTCACCAAGTAGATGCGTGTGTTTGGGTCACTCACTGCCTCATTTCTTTTTGGAAGCTCAGCATGACCCAGCTTCTCTCTCCTGCAGGCCAGATGTAGGTGCTCTTTTTGCTCTCCTCACAACCTAGTCCACCCTGTCTGGTAGAGCACAAGCCTCATCCTGGAAGAGCTTGTCATAGCAGGGAAAGAATGCAGCAAAGACAGTGAGTAGTGTCTCAGTTAGGGTTTCTATTGCTGCAATAAAACACCATGGCCACAAAGAAATGTAGGTTCATTCTGCTTATACTCCATATCACAGTTCATTATCAAAGGAACTCAGGACAGGAACTCACTAAGGGCAGGGACCTGGAAGCAGGAGCTGATGCAGAGGCCATGGAAGAGTGTGTTGCTTACTGGCTTGTTCTTCATTGCTTTCTCAGTCTGCTTTTTTTTTTGGGGGGGGTGGTCAGGACAGGGTTTCTCTGTGGCTTTGGAGCCTGTCCTGGAACTACCTCTTGTAGACCAGGCTGGTCTCGAACTCACAGAGATCTACCTGCCTCTGCCTCCTGAGTGCTGGGATCAAAGGTGTGTGCCACCATCACCCAGCTAGCTTGATTTCTATAGAAGCATTTCTGAATTGAGTCACCGTCCTCTCTGACGACTCTAGTTTATGTTAAGGTGGCATATACCTAGCCAGTACAAGTGGCTAGACAAAACACACTCAGAGATCAAAGGTGAATCCCTGAGATAAAGAGTCTTCCAAGGAGCAGGCAACTCAGAACAAGGCTAGCCACTGAGTGAGGCTGGGGAGACAGTCCCTGATCCTTGGAGAGGCCAAGTCTGACTTGTGGGTTGGTGGTGAGGTAAAAACAGGCTAGCAGAGGTGATGGGCATGGCATTCAGGGACACCTGGTGCTCTGTGAAACTGGGATGGAGGATAAGTCTAGTCATGTATGGACTACCAGCAGGCCTCACAGCCAGGTCACGGAACTGTCACCCGAAATGGCAAGGAACACACACACAAAAAACATGGAATCTAGCCTAGAACAGCCCCTTTAAATGCATTAGAAAAAAGCTAATGTGGCAGCACACACCTTTAATCCCACACTTGAGAGGCAGAGGCAGGTGGATCTCTGTGAGTTTGAGGCCAGCCTGGTTTACAGAGTGAGTTCCAGAACAGCAAGGGCTAACAATAACCCTGTCTCAAAAAACTAAAACAGTAAAAAGCTTGGTGGCTGGTGCATTGGTACAAGCTGTAATCTCAGCACATGGAAAGCAGAAACAGGAGGGTTGATGAGAATTCCAGGCCATCTTGGACTACCCTGTCCCAGAAAGAGAACAAGAAGCATAGGGTTAGGAAGAACCTTGATGCGTCACAAGGGACGCATACAAACAGGAAGCATCTCAGAAAGGCGGTTTCTCTTTTTGTGAAAAGGCTACATTAGAACCCAAGCTGGTCTAGCAACATTTTGGGCTGGCCAACACTTACATCCTGTTGACTGAGAAAATGGTGACTGCATCTCATCCACCTGGCAGGAACTCTGATGTGATTGGCCAATTGGCACAAAACAGAGATGAATGGGAAAATTCAGGAAAAATGAATCTCTTCCTGGCTAATGGATCTCTGTGATTTTGAGACTATACTGATCTATATAGCAAGTTCCAGGAAAGTCAGGGTTACATAGAGAGTCCCTGTCTAATAAGCAAGCAAACAAGCAAAAACCCCTTTTCACACCCATTTCACTAAAAATCCACATCGCTCTAGCCAGCAAGATGGCTCAGCAAGTGAAGGTGCTTGCACCGAGCCTGATGACCTAAATTGATTCTCTGAACACACATGGTGGAAGGTGAGACTCAATTCTCAGAAAAGGACACGTTGCCCTCTGACTTTAACACACACATAGTAACACCAACCAGCACATACACACACACACACATATACACACACAAATAAATTACATATGTTTAAAATAATATTTACAATAAAGCCAGGATAGACAGATGGCTCATACCTATAATCCTACCACTCAGTTGAGACAGGAGGATTGCTATGAATTCTGGGTGTGATACATAGTGAGTTCCAGGCCAGCCTGGGCTATACTGTGAGACCCTGTCTCAAAACAAATAAATAAAACACAGCCCCCACCACAGAAGATAAGAACTAGTCATAAGATATGACAGACTTTGAAGATTCCCCAAGGAAGGCCTCCTCTTCCCTGGGGAGCAGAAAGGGATTGAGACAGGGGGTCAGTAGGAGGCAGGGGAGGAAGGGAGGGAACTGAGATTGACATGTAAAAGAAGCTTGTTTCTAATTAAAAAGAAGAAGAAGAACTACCCATAAAAGCAGCAAAGCCCAGGAGTCCTCACATACAGGTTTTTTGTTGTTGTTTGTTTTTGTTTTTGTTTTTGTGACAGGACTTATTATTTTACCCATCTGTGCTTAAAGTCCTTAGCTCAAATAATCCTCCTGCCCCAGGCTCCCAAGTAATTGGGACTCCAGGTGTGCCCTGTACCCAGCTACTCATCACTCATTTAACACGGGGCAGGTTCTTTGCTAACATCCTTGTGTACCTATGCATTGCCTCATCCCATCCTCTCTCTGATCTCACAGGGCATTCTCATTCTGTCTGTCTGTCTGTCTGTCTGTCTGTCTCTCTGAGCCAGGATCTCACTATGTGGATGTAGTCCCAATTAGCCTGAACTCACAGAGGTCTCCCTGCTTCTGCCTCCCAAGTGCTGGGATAAAAGCATGTGCCACCATAGGGACTCTTTCTTTCTCTCTTTTTCTATTTTATTTTTTTGAGACAGGGTCAAACTCCTAATCCTCTTGAGCATGAGCCATGAAATCTGGTTTTTTGAGACAGGGTTTTGGAGCCTGTCCTGGAACTCACTCTGTAGACCAGGCTGGCCTCAAACTCAAAGAGATCTGCCTGCCTCTGACTCCCGAGTGCTGGGATTAAAGGCAAGTACCACCAATGCCCAGCAAAAATCTGTCTTATCTTGTCCCCTTTTATAAAAAAAACAAGATTTCCTATTTTATGTAAGTGGACGTTTTCTCCATATATATGCTTGTGCACCGAATTTGCGCCTGGTGCCCACAAATGTCAGAAGAGAGTATCACATTCTCTGGAACTGGAGTTAGAGACGGTTGTGAGCCACCATGTGGTGCTGGAATCAAACCAGGGTCCCCTGTGCCACCTCTCCAGTTTCCTTTCTGTGCCTCTGCCATTATTGGTAGCAGTTGTGTTTTTTCTTCCATAGAGACAGGGTTTTGTTTCCTGTAACTCTGGTTGGCATGATGTTTGATATGAATACGATATGAATAACCTTGAATAAGCAGCAATCCTCCTGCTGGGACTCTAGGCATTGTCATCACATGGCCTTTCAAATCATTTTTTTATGAAAACAGGAGAGAGAGAGAGAGAGAGAGAGAGAGAGAGAGAGAGAGAGAGAGAAAGAGAGAGAGAGAGAGAAATTAGTTGTATTCCAGAACAGTTTTGCTGAGGTTTTTTTTAATGAATGACTGAATGAATTTATCGATCAATAAACCGGGGGCAGAGGAATTCCTGTTGAGGTATTTTTTAAAATAGTAAATCGGGGTCAGGGGCTGGAGAGATGGGTCAGAAGTTAAAAGCACTGCTTTGCACTTCCAATTCTGAGTTCAATTCCCAGTAAGTACATGGTGACTCACAACCATCTGTAGTCAGATCTCGTGTCCTCTTCTGGCCTGCAGGCATACATGCAGGCAGAACACTATGTAAATAACAAATAAATAAATCTTTAAAAAAATAGCAAATTGAGAGCTGGAGAGATGGCTCAGAGGTTAAGTGTGTTTGGTACTCTTATAGATGATCTGAATTCATTTCCCAGAACCTACAAGATGGCTCACAACCACCTGTAACTACAGTCTCAGGGGATCCAACACACCCTTCTGACTTCCCATATGAGTATGGTACTCATACATAACCCCAAGCCTTTAATACCAGTACTTGGGAAGCAGAGGCAGGCGGATCTCTGTGAATTCAAGGCCAGCCTGGTCTACAGAGCGAGTTCCAGGACAGCCTCCAAAGCCACAGAGAAACCCTGTCTTGAAAAACCAAAGGGGGGAGGGGCAAAAACAACAAAAATCATAATGCTTAGATACATACACATAAAATAAATATTATTTAAAATAAATTAGTAAGCATGACAGCATTTAGGAGTCCTTTGTTAAAAAGAGAGTTTAGGCCAGGCAGTGATGGCACATACCTTTAATCCCAGCACCTGGGGAGGCAGGCAGATATCTCTGAGTGCCAGCCTGATGTACAGAGTGAATTCCAGGATAGCCAGGGCCACACAGAGAAACCCTGTCTCTCTAACTCCCCTCCCAAGGGGGGAGGGAGGGGTTGGGCTGCACACCTTTTTTGAAAAAAAAAGAGGAGAGTGGTTTTTTTTTTTTTTTTTTAATTTTGCTTTGTTTGAGACATGGTTTCTCTGCAGCCTGCTGGCTTATGAACTCATGGAAGTCTGCCTATCTCTGCCTCCCCAGTGCTGGGATTAAACAGTGTGCCACCACCACCTGGCTAAGAGAGAGAGAGCTTTAATCCCAGTACTGAGCCGGGGGTCACCCAATCCAGACCAGTCTGGGCTCCCTCCACTGGAGAACCTACCTTCAAAACCAAAACCATCAAAGCAGTTTGATAGACTAGACTTTGCTGTGGTAAGTCTCTCTGTTTGCATTTACTCTGAGTATAAAACCACTCTACAGCTAGAGAGATGGCTCAGTGGTTAAGAGCACTGCTTGTTCTTCCAAAGGTCCTGAGTTCAATTCCCAGCAACTACATGGTGGCTCACAACCATCTGTAATGCGATCTGGTGTCCGCCTCTGGCCTGTAGGCAACATACAGGCAGAAACACTTGTACACATAATAAATAAATAAATCTCAAAACAAAACAAAACAAAAACACTCTACAAACCACCTTCTGCAAGGCAATTTCCTTTGCCCATCAAGGGAGGGAGATTTTATGTTTGACCAATAAGGCAAAAAGCACACAATACATGGCTAAACGCAGCAAGAAGGAAAACAGCCCCAGAACCCTGCAAACCAAGAAGACAGTTGACCTGAGCTTTAAGGGACTTCTCCTGACCTCTGCTGGCTATGTTTAGTATTGCACTGCCTGGTTTTTCAAAGCAACCGGCAAAATGAGAATTTTATTTATTCATTTAATTTTTACTTAGACAGCGTCTCATTGTAGCGCAGGCTGGCCTTGAACTCACTATGTAGCCAAAGATGACATGAACTTCCTGGTCCTTTCCTCTCAGTCTCCCAAGTGCTGGGCTTACAGGCTTCTGCCACCATGCCTAACTTGACATAGTACTGGAGATCAAACCTTGTATTCTAGTAAATACATTACCAACTGAGCTAACTCTAGGCCCAAAGTAAGCATCTTAGAGTTGAAGTTTATGGAACATCTAATCTAAATCCCTCTTTTTAGGGATGAAAAAGGTACTGTCCAGGGTTTGTTGGAGAGGTTGTTTCGTGGTCCTAGAGATAAAAGATAGGCCTTTCATGAGCCAGGCCAGTATTCTGCCACTGAGCCCCTAATTCAATGTGTCTGTGGAACTTGCCCAAAGTCACTCAGTCAGTTATTTAGTGACAAATTCACAATCAGGCCCTAGAAATACATTTCTGTTAACAAACCTAGATTTACAGATAGTGAGTATCTTCATTAGGGTGAACAAGCCGACTTTAGATTATGTAGAGAATCATCTAGTCCTCACAGCCGAGCTGGATACAGCTCTGGTAGACCACTTGAACTGTGTGAACACTACCGAGTGTGACTTCGAGCACCACATGCAAACAAAAACCTGCTAGCATAGGGAATGTGGTGATCCAAGATTAGAGCCAGAGGCTGAGGATGTAGCTAAGCCTTGGGTTTACACACATGCACACACACACACACACACACACACACACACACACACACATACACACACACACACACTATTTAATAAATAAAAAATTTAAAGTTGAAGTTGAAATTTTTATCATGGTCAGTT